>NC_058081.1:28572297-28872297 GCF_014858855.1 Bufo gargarizans
TTCCAGTACAATTCAATCTCACTCAAATTGATACATTTCCGTGGGATAAGTGGACAGAAGAAATTAAAAAGGATAAAGGTTTTTTAAAAATATTAAACGAACAAGTAAAAGAAGCTGAAATTGCATTTAATCATCATCAAGGACAATTATCAGAAATAGAACATGAATGGAATACTATGTCTGGAACATCTTGGTGGGGAAAATGTAAGAAATCTGTAAATATGTGGACAGGACCTTCTGCACAAACAGCAGTTGGGAATACCCATCCTATTATTATTATATTTATTGTGATATTTTTGTGTGTTATCTATCAAATTTTTATTATGTATAAGATTAGGAAAACATATAGGAATATAAAGGAAGAAATTAATAAGGGAGACAACATTTTAAAAGAAATGTTAAAAAGAACTCAGTATTCCAATTCTATATTGAATACTGAACCAAAAATTGATCAATCAACCAAGTGCTATAACATGGTCAATGAATGAATGTGATTCGAATGTGATACGAATGGTGAAAAATTGCGTTAAATTAGAAGGTTATGATTGAAAAATTAGATTTAAAATCATAATCAGGGGGAAATGTAAAATAACATATTAACACTTTTTAGTAGGATAGGGTATTTTAAGGACCATGAAAGGTCAGCACTTGTGTGACGTGTCAATTTTGACAGTTCTTGAGACGACAATAGTATTTGGAAAGGTTAGGAATCCTCCTAACTCAGCATATCATTATTAGCTTTACAAATAAGGAAACTTAGAAAACCATGATGTAAGGGGTTTTACTTGTTAACCATATATGTCTGTTATAATGGTACATTTAGGATACAATGTAACTCTATGGAGAGTCAACCTATAAAAAGGCTTTGTCTCATGACATTGGAAGAGCATTCATTGACAAGACACCTGTGCTCTCTACACACACACACATTCACACATACACGTTACTTTAAGGGAATCACTTTTTCTTCACTCATTCTAAATTGGTTTATTACATGCTTGTTATCTTTTGAGATTCTTCTGCTGTATTTTATATTTTTCTCTTCCTAAACTTTGTAACTGCTTCTTTTTATGCGAATTAAACCCTTTGAACTTTTATCTTTCATCAAGAACTCTCCATATTTTGTTGGCTCCTTCTGAAGCATCTCTTACAAAATTAAGAAATGCTGGACGATATTTAACAAAATTGTACTGGTATTGTTTCAGTAAAGTGACATGTTTGTGGGTTAGTTAATTCGATGGGATCAGTTTGTTTAGTGGATGGTTGGTCCTGGTTGGTGTGAAAAACATTTTGTTTGGAATTGGCCCTAGGGGGTGGGTGTGAAGCACGTTTGTGATAGGAGTGATCCTTGTGGGATCTCGTGTACATCTGAGGTTTGTAGATGAATGGTTTAGCATGATGTTTAGGGATGTTGGAACTCGCAGGCTCACTGGTTCTCTGGGGCTGTTTTTTGTTGTTAGTTCTTGTCTTGTCTTTTGACCAAAACTTGATGTTGTTGTTTTGGAAATCAGATCTGTCTCTGGACAGCTTAGTGGTCTTTTTGTTGATGACTTTCCTCTCAAGTTGGAGCAGTCGGCCTGCAATGAGTCTATCATACTTGATGTATTCTGTGTGTGTATTAAAATTGGTCAAATGACATGTTTTTTGGTGAATCTGTTCCTTTAGGTGGTGACATAGTGTTTCTCGTTTATTACATAAGAGTTCCATCAGACCCCTGGCGCAGTTTAACATCTGATTGTCTCACTCTATAGTGAAATAGGGGTCGTTTTTGAAAGGACTCTCCAGTTTCCATCGCAGACCACGGAGAACCAGAGATTCTTTAAGGTAGGCCTTAAGTAGTATCAGGTCCAAATGATGTTGAATCTCATCTTTGAGGGATGATTCTAATGTGAAAAAAAGGTTTGCTATTTCCTTTGACCTGATCGCTTGTTTGGGTGATGGATCTTTTTATGGTTCCTTTCCACTGGGAACATTTGCTTCAGGCGCCGTCTATATGTGTGTTAATTTCTGGCGTTCAGATAGACGGTGTTGGATGTACTCCATTGACGATTTTTGTTGTTGGGCGGGTTGACTGGAGGAAAAACACCTAGAGCTGCCGTATCTCAGAGTTTGTTTTGAAATCACTTGACCTGAAAGCTTATGGCAATACAGCAAATAATGTCCAGAGGGTAGAGAGAGGCGCTCATAGGGTATGTTCAATAAGTAGATAATCCACAATAAAAATTTTTTTTAGGTATGCTCACCTATTCGGGTTGCACCTAATTGGTGGAGGCTAAATGTAGACGGTTCACAGTTGGTGCAGCCCGGATTTGGCCAAACACTTTGGGCCTGAGCCACCCCACCACTCGGGTGAGACAGTTGAAATGAAATGAAAGGACACTTGACTTTCTCAGTCAAACGTATGGACAGTAGGAGGCGCACTATCACAACTGGGTATTTCGCAATTTTCAGGTTTATTAGTAGACAACGCGTTTCGGGGTACTCCTGACCCTTTTATTAAGTCTAAAAAATACACCAAAAATACATGTACAAAGTATACAACAATATACGTATGAAGGTCTGAGAAAAAGAATAAGAATCATAATATTAATAACAGGGGAATATCGTCCATATAAATAAAACAGACATACGTGAATATATGGGTATATACAGTTGTGTTCAAAATTATTCAACCCCCAATGCTGTAAAGGGTTTTAGGGAATTTAGTGTACATTTGTAATTGTGTTCAGAATGAAATCTTACAAGGACTTTTTAAAGAACCAAATGCAACTAAAATGACATCCATTGTTTTTGTAATACAGTATTAAATGTATTTTTTTTTTTGTGATTTCTTCATTGACACAATTATTCAACCCCTTAAAGACTACCACTCTTAAGAACAGAGGTTCATTCGAGTGTTTTCGATCAGGTATTGAAAACACCTGTGGATTTCAATGAGCAGCAATCAAGCATAATAAGCACCAATTAGGCAGATTTAAAAGGACTGTGATACTCAGCTCCTTCTAGACATTTACTGGTGTGTTTACAAACATGGTGAAGTCAAGAGAATGGTCCAGGAAGACAAGAGAAGAGGTGATTTCTCTTCACAGGAAGGGCAATGGCTATAAGAAGATTGCAAAGATGTTAAACATACCAAGAGACACCATAGGAAGCATCATTCGCAAATTCAAGGCAAAGGGCACTGTTGAAACGCTACTTCGACTACTGTGCGCTACCTGAAGTGCAAAGTGGGGAAAAGTTCCCGTGTGACTGCTGAGGAACTGAAAAAAGATTTGTCAGATGTGGGTACTGAAGTTTCAGCTCAGACAATAAGGCGCACACTGCGTAATGAAGGCCTCCATGCCAGAACTCCCAGGCGCACCCCCTTGCTGTCTCCAAAGAATAAGAAGAGTCGACTGCAGTATGCCAAAAGTCATGTGGACAAACCACAAAAGTTTTGGGATAGTGTTCTGTGGACTGATGAAACAAAATTAGAACTGTTTGGGCCCATGGATCAACGCTATGTTTGGAGGAGGAAGACCAAGGCCTATGAAGAAAAGAACACCTTGCCTACTGTGAAGCATGGCGGGGGGTCAATCATGCTTTGGGGCTGTTTTGCTTCTACAGGTACAGGGAAGCTTCAGCGTGTGCAAGGTACCATGAATTCTCTTCAGTACCAGGAGATATTGGATGAAAATGTGATGCAGTCCGTCACAAACCTTAAGGCTTGGGAGACGTTGGACCTTTCAACAGGACAATGATCCCAAGCATACCTCCAAGTCCACTAGAGCATGGTTGCAGATTAAAGGCTGAAACATTTTGAAGTGGCCATCGCAGTCACCAGACTTAAATCCGATTGAGAACCTCTAGTGGGACTTAAAGAAAGCAGTTGCAGTGCGCAAGCCTAAGAATGTGACTGAACTGGAGGCTTTTGCCCATGAAGAATGGGCAAAGATACCCGTAGATCGCTGCAAGACACTTGTGTCAAGCTATGCTTCACGTTTAAAAGCTGTTATAACTGGAAAAGGATGTTGTACTAAGTACTAAGATTGAATGTCACTTGGGGGTTGAATAAAACTGATAATGATGTGAGCACAGAAAATACATCTGTGGTTATTTCATTATAAATATTATGTGATATTTGTCTGACTTACAAGTGCCTCTTTGATTTAATTGTAAACAAGATGACTGAAATGATCAAAATCAATGTCAAACTGGCCAAAACACTCAATTTCAGTGGGGGTTGAATAATTTTGAACATAACTGTAGATCCATAAAAATAGTATAAATTAATACATAAATATATATAGAAAATACGCATAGGTACATCAAAGTAAAAAATAGATAAAACAGGGGAAAAACCCATGTGTCTAGAATACTCAAAAATAATCCTATTTTATGTAAAATGCGAATGTTGACGTTTTCTTAAAATATGACATAATATCTATGATATATAAAATATAGAAGATAACTTGTACATACCGGAGGTTTTTTGAGATAGTATAAAACAGAGTTTTTTTGTGATCGTTAATAAAAACCTATTTGATGAGACAGATAATTAATCAATAATTAGTTAGCTCCAGAAGCGGTGATATGTATATATGTATATAAACCCTCTGGACACAGCCACATGGACAGAGGTCAATCACAAAGGGAAATGAGCTAGTAGTAATAACCCAAGGCTAGCATAACCATATTAACTGAGATCATTAGTTCATAGTGCGGATAAAGGATGGGCAAAAGTTGATGGGACATAACCATGTTTAGAAAACAGAGGGGAGGATTTTAGTTACCATGTATGTGTCAGCGGTGCGGGCGGCACGGCTGGTGTATCAGCAGCACGTGGAGAACGCTGACATACACAGTGCGCGCTCTCTGCTGCACAAGATATGGCGGAGTGAGGAAGAACAGCGACGCTCTATTGGAGGAGAGTCCGTGGGGTGGGACGGGCTAAGGCCGCAGTCCGTGCAGCAGGAGAGGAAAGGCAGGGAATTGTGTAGCTCTGAATATTGGTGTTAAGGGCATGTGAACCGCTGGTGTATACAGAAGGATAGTGGGAGGATCAATGGTATCAATGGGATAATGAAGTGGTACTGTGGAAGTAGTAAGCTACTTTGAAACGCGTTTGGGGAGATGATCTGCTCACTTATCTCTACATTGGCCCGTATCAAACATTGGCGTGAAGTCAGGATACCCAGGAATCCCTCGGATTTACTTCATATTAAACCTACATGGAGGCATGATGAAATCCTACATACAGGAGAGACCTGAAGCCGAGCCGACCTATTGGGAATGAGAAGTAATAAACCTGGTATCAAGACAAAGCCGTCAAGGGCAATAAGAGGTATTTAATATTATATCAACACACGGATGCCACGACAGTAAAAAGGCTTTATAGCACATTAAGACTGTGTACTTACATTATTTACCTCCATGGACAGATCCATATAAACCGCACATGTGCACTTCTCCATAGAGGACAAATCAACATTCTGACTTTTGAATAATCTTGAGTAACACTTGATATGCATACAACATTTCCAGCTGAACTCTGCAAGTAATCATCTACTAGTAGGATCTGTACACAGCGGAACTTTGCAAGCAATTGCCTATTACTGCAAGGACTAGCGCCATCTGGCTGATAAGAATCACATTGCAGCTCAAACTGAAAGTAGAACACAAGCGCCATCTAGTGTCCAAAACATAATATACTAGCAACATTTGCTAATAGTTGGTCAAAAGAAAAATATACCACCAACTCTCACCAAAAGTGTATCATAGGAGCTTCATTAATTGTATGTTATAGGAGTATACCAACAGTGTGCCATAGAAGATTAAAAGTTTTATAAAGGTTTATATATTACTTATTATTTTTTATTTAATGTTTTTATGTATATTTCATGTATATTTTTTGTAATCGCCAAACCTAATATATATGTTTATAGAACAACAAATTGGATTTTATATTTAAATCTCCTGCTCTCTGAGTGAACCATTGTTGCGAGTGCCTGACAAACACTATATATACAATGTATTTCTTTTTCCTCTGACAGGGTGAGTCAGTCTTGTCAAAGGCACCCACCCTACCATCGCTAGTGGGTGAGCCTCTTCAAACAAAATTAATTTGACAATACTTGCTGTATTGCCATGAGCTTTCAGGAAAAGAGTTTTCAAAACAAACTCTGAGATACGGCAGCTTTGTGTTTTTCCTCCAGTCAACCCGCCCAACAAAAAAACTCGTCAATGGAGTACAGCCAACACAGTCTATCTGAACGCCAGAAATTGACACACATTTCAACGGCGCCTGAAGCAAGTGTTCCCAGCGGAAAGGAACCAGAAAAAGATGCATCACCCAAACAAGCGATCGGATCAAAGGAACTAGCGAACCTTTTTTTCACATTATAATCATCCTTTAAAGAGGAGATCCAACATCATTTGGACCTGATACTACTTAACCCCTTAGGGACCGGGCTCATTTTCATCTTAAATTCATTTTTTGCTAATCTGACCAGTGTCACTTTAAGTGGTGATAACTTTAAAACGCTTTGACTAATCCAGGCCATTCTGAGATAGTTTTTTCGTCACAAATTGTACTTCATGACACTGGTAAAATGAAGTTAAAAAAATGCTATTTTTTTTACAAATTTTGGTAAATTTGGTATTTTTTTAGAAATAAAAAAACCTAATTTACCAAAAATTTGTAAAAAATATCAAATTTCCAAGTTTCAATTTCTCTTCTTCTATAATACATAGTAATACCTACAAAAATAGGTATTACTTTACATTCCCCATATGTCTACTTCATGTTTGGATCAATTTTGGAATGACATTTTATTTTTTGGGGATGTTACAAGGCTTAGAAGTTTATAAGCAAATCTTGAAATTTAGCAGTCATTTTCAAAAACCCACTTTTCAAGGACCAGTTCAGTTCTGAAGTCACTTTGTGAGGCTTACATAATACAAACCACCCAAAAATGACCCCATTCTAGAAACTCAATATTTATGGCTCTGATTTGGTAGTTTACAGAAACACCCCATATGTGGTTGTAAACCGCTGTACGGGCACACGGCAGGGCGCAGATAAAAAGGAATGCCATACGGTTTTTGGAAGGCAGATTTTGCTGGACTGTTTTTTTGACACCGTGTCCCATTTAAAGCCCCCCTGATGCACCCCTAGAGTAGAAACTCCAAAAAAGTGACCCCATTCTAGAAAATACACCCCTCAAGGTATTCAAAACTGATTTTACAAACTTTGTTAACCCTTTAAGTGTTCCACAAGAATTAATGGAAAATAGAGATACAATTTAAAAATGTAACTTTTTTGCCAAATTTCCATTTTAATATTTTTTTTTCCAGTTACAAAGCAAGGGTTAACAGCCAAACAAAACTCAATATTTATGGCTCTGATTCTGTAGTTTACAGAAACACCCTATATGTGGTCGAAAACCGCTGAAGGGGCACATGGCAGGCCCCAAAAGGTAAGGTATGCTGTACAGTTTTTGGAAGGCAGATTTTGCTGGACTGGTTTTTTGACACCATGTCCCATTTAAAGCTCCCCTGATGCACCCCTAGAGTAGAAAACTCCAAAAAAGGGACCCCATTGTAAAAACTACACCCCTCAAGGTATGTAGTGTCAGCTAAAGACTTACAAAAGTCTCTGGCATATGCTAACATCCCTATTAGCGAATCTACGATACCTAAAACACTAAACAAGAATGGATTTCGTGGGAGGATACCACAGAGGAAATCACTGCTGTCCAAAAAAACATTGTTGCACGTTTAGTTTGCACAAGAGCACCTGGATGATCCATAGCAGTACTGGCAAAATATTCTGTGGACAGATGAAACCAAAGTTGAGTTGTTTGGAAGAAACACACAATACTATGTGTGGAGAAAAAGAGGCACAGCACACCAACATCAAAACCTCATCCCAACTGTGAAGTATGGTGGTGGGGGCATCATGGTTTGGGGCTGCTTTGCTGCGTCAGGGCCTGGACGGATTGCTATCATCGAAGGAAAAATGAATTCCCAAGTTTATCAAGACATTTTGCAGGAGAACTTAACGCCATCTGTCCACCAGCTGAAGCTCAACAGAAGATGGGTGTTGCAACAGGACAATGACCCAAAGCATAGAATTAAATCAACAACAGAATGGCTTAAACAGAAGAGAATACTCCTTCTGGAGTGGCCCAGTCAGAGTCCTGACCTCAACCCGATTGAGATGCTGTGGCATGACCTCAAGAAAGCGATTCACACCAGACATCCCAAGAATATTGCTGAACTGAAACAGTTCTGTAAAGAGGAATGGTCAAGAATTACTCCTGACCGTTGTGCACGTCTGATCTACAACTACAGGAAACGTTTGGTTGAAGTTATTGCTACCAAAGGAGGTTCAACCAGTTATTAAATCCAAGGGTTCACGTACTTTTTCCACCTGCACTGTGAATGTTTACATGGTGTGTTCAATAAAAACATGGTAACATTAAATTATTTGTGTGTTATTAGTTTAAGCAGACTGTGATTGTCTATTGTTGTGACTTAGATGAAGATCAGATCACATTTTATGACCAATTTGTGCAAAAATCCATCTCATTCTAAAGGGTTCACATACTTTTTCTTGCAACTGTATGTATACTTTTTTTATTTATGTAAGTTTTACACAATAACAGCTTTTTTTAAAACAAAAAAAAATATGTTTTAGTGTCTCCATATTCTGAGCCATAGTTTTTTTTTTTTTGGGCGATTGTCTCAGGTAGGGGCTCATTTTTTGCGGCATGAGGAGACGGTTAGATTGGTTTTGGTGGGCATACACCTTTTTGATCGCTTGCTGTTTTACTTTTTGTGATGTAAGGTGACAATTAATTTTTATTTAGCACAGTTTTTTTTTTTTTTTTTTTACAGTGTTCTTCTGAGGGGTTAGGTCATGTGATATGTTTATAGAGCCAGTCGATATGGACGCGGCAATACCTATTTTTTACAGATTTTTTTTTACTTTATTTGTGGAAAATTATATTTTTGTTGTTTTTTTACTTGAAACTTTAAATTTTTAGAAACTTTGAATTGACCTGTGGTTTGCGGTGATCGCCGACACGGGGGGGGGGGGGTCAAAGGACCTCCCGCGCATTTAGCCAAGGTGCCTGCTCAACGACTTGAGCAGGCAACTTGTTCTGATCACCGCCCGCCGGGCGGCGGTGATCAGAAATACACATGACGTACCGGTACGTCATGTGTCCTTAAGTACTGGGACAACAAGCTGTACCGGTACGTCATGTGTCCTAAAGAGGTTAAAAAATATATACATATTAGGTATCGCTATGTCTGGAGCAAACAGCTCTATAAAAATATTACATGACCTAACCCCTCAGGTGAACACCGTAAAAAAATAAAAATAAAAACTGTGTAAAAAAAAGCAATTTTTGTCACATTACATCACAACAGCAAGTGATCATAAAGGCGTGTGCCTCCCAAAATAGTACAAATCAAACCGTCACCTCATCCCACAAAAAATTGGATCCTACCTAAGAGAATCGATCCAAAAATAAAAAATCTATAAAAAAGCTAGACACTAAAAATATGATTATTTTTTGCTTCAAAACTGTTATTATTGTGCTAAAGTGAAATAAATAAAAAAACTGTATGCATATTAGGTATGACCACGTCCGTAACAATCAGCACTATAAAAATATCACATTACATAACCCCTCAGGTGAACACCGTATAAAAAAAATAAAAAAAAATCACATTACATCACAAAAATTGCAACACCAAGCGATCAAAAAGGCATATACACCCAAAATAGTACCAATCAAACAGTCAGCTCATCCCGCAAAACATGAGCCCTTACCTAAGACAATTGGTCAAAAAATAAAAAAGCTGTGGCTCTCAGACTATGGATACCTCTAAAATATCATTTTTTCGGTTTGAAAAATGCTACTATTGTGTAAAACTTAAATAAATAAGAAAAAGTAGACATATTAGGTATTGTCACGACCGTAACGATCTGCTCTATAAAAAGGTCACATGACCTAATCCCTCAGGTAAACGCTGTAAAAATAAATAAATAAAAACTGCGCCAAAACAACCAATTTTTTGGTCACCTTGCCCCATAAAGTGTAATAATGAATGATCAAAAAATCATATGTACGCAAAAATGGTACTGGTACTAATAAAAACGTCAACACTTCCTGCAAAAATGTAAAACTGAAACATCATAGAAAGTAGACATATTTGATATCATTGCGTCCGTAACAACCTGTTCTATAAAACAGCACATGATCTAACCTGTCAGATGAATGTTGTTAAAAATAAAAAATAAAACATTTTTTGTTACCTTACCTCACAAAAAAACGTAATATAGAGCAATTAAAAATCATATGTACCCCTAAATAGTACCAATAAAACTGCCACCTTAGATCCTGTAGTTTCCAAAATGTGGTCACTTTTTTGAGTTTCTACTGTAGGGGTGCATCATGGGGACTTCAAATGGGACATGGCATCTAAAAACCAGTTCAGCTAAATCTGCCTTCCAAAAACCATATGGCGTTCCTTTCCTACTGTGCCCTGCCGTGTGCCCGTACAGCAGTTTACGATCACATGTGGGGTGTTTCTGTAAACCGCAGAATCAGGGTAATAAATATTGAGTTTTGTTTGGCTGTTAACCCTTGCTTTGCTACTGGGAAAAATGGATTAAAATGAAAAATCTGCCAAAAAAGTGAAATTCAGAAATTTAATCTCCATTTTCCGTTAATTCTTGTGGAACACCTAAAGGGTTAACAAAGTTGTTAAAATCAGTTTTGTATACCTTGAGGGGTGTAGTTTCTAAAATGGGGTAATTTTTGGGTGGTTTCTATTATGTAAGCCTCACAAAGTGACTTCAGACCTGAACTGGTCCTTAAAAAGTGGGTTTTAGAAATTTTCTGAAAAATTTCAAGATTTGCTTTCAAACTTGTAAGCCTTCTAACGTCTACAAAATATAAAATGTCATTTTCAAAATGATCCAAACATGAAGTAGACATATGGGAAATGTAAATTAATAAATATTATATGAGGTATCACTATCTATTATAAAAGTAGGGAAATTGAAATTTGAAAATTTGGGAATTTTTCATTTTTTTGTAAATTTGAGATTTTTTTACAAATAAAGGTGAAATATATTGACTCAAATACAGGCCTGGGGTTGAAGGGGTTAATAGTGACCTCCACAGTGCCTGCCCCTTTAACAGTGACCTCCACAGTGCCAGTCCCTTTAACAGTGACCTCCACAGTGCCTGCCCCTTTAACAGTGACCTCCACAGTGCCCGCCCCTTTAACATTGACCACCCCTTTAACAGTGACCTCCACAGTGCCTGCCCCTTTAACAGTGACTTCTACAGTGCCCACCTCTTTAACAGTAACCTCTGCAGTGCCTGCCCCTTTAACAGTGATAACCACAGTGCCCGCCTCTTTAACAGTGAACTCTACAGCAGCCATCCATTTAATAGTGACCCCTGCCCCCCATGCATGTAGCGGTGTAGTTGTGCTGCCATACATCATATGACTGAATATTTAAGGAACTGCGAACTGCTAAAACCTGTGATCAGTTGTTATGGCAACCTGAAGTAGGACCTACGAGCTTCTATTGGCTAATAAGGGACATGTGACTGTGTAAATGGCAGTTCATATTTAAGTGAAAGGCTTGCTGGCTTCTATTGGCTTATGCAGGTCATTTTTTGGGAATATCTCAGGAACAGTAAGTCCTAGAGAGCTGAAACCCGGTCTAAAACCTTCCCGGACACCTGATGTACCTGTGTGTCAAGTTTAGTAAAGATCGGTCCAGTCATTTGGTCGCGCATAAAGAACATTCAGACAGACAGATGTCTAGACAGACAGACAGAAACTCATTTTTATATATATAAGAGACTAGCAGAAGGAGCCGGCTTCGCACGGGTATATTTCATCTATTTCATTTCATGTTTACATGTGTCGTAAAAAGATATCAACAATATACCCCATAACAGTGACCTCCACAGTGCCCGCCCCTTTAACTGTGATCTCCACAGTACCCGCCCCTTTATCAGTGACCTCCACAGTGGCTGCCCCTTAAACATTGACCTCCACAGTGGCTGCCCCTTAAACAGTGATCTCCATAGTGCCTACCCCTTTAACAGTGACCACATCTTTAACAGTGACCTGCACAGTGTCTGCCGCTTCAACAGTGACCTCCACAGTGCCCACCTCTTTAACAGTGAACGCCCCTTTAACAGTGACCGGCACAGTGTCCGTCCCTTTAACAGTGACCTCCACAGTGACCTCCACAGCCCCTTTAACAGTGCCCTCTTTTTTAACAGTGACCCCCACAGTGCCTGTCTTTTTAACATTGACCATCCCTTTAACAGTGGCCTTCATAGTGGCTGCCCCTTTAACAGTGACCTTAACAGTGCCTTCACCTTTACCAGTGACTTTCACAGTGCCCGCCCCTTAAACAGTGACCTCCACAGTGTCTGCCCCTTTAACAGTGACCTCCACAGTGTACGCCCCTTTAAAAGTGACCTCCACAGTGCCCGCCCCTTTAACATTGACCACCCCTTTAACAGTGACCTTCATAATGGCCGCCTCTTTAATAATGATATCTACAGTGCCTGCCCCTTTAACAGTGACTTCCACAGTGCCTGCCCCTATAACAGAGACTTCCACAGTGCCCACCCCTTTAATAGTGACCTCCACAGTGTCTGCCCCTTTAACAGTGTCCTCCACAGTGACCACAACAATGCCCGCCCCTTTAACAGTGACCTCCACAGTGCTCGACCCTTTAAAAGTGACCTCCACATTGTTAGTCCCTTTAATAGTTACCGCCCTTTTAACAGTGACCTCCACAGTACCCGCCCCTTTGACAGTGACCTCCACAGCGGCCATCTGTTTAATAGTGGCACCTTCCCCCATGCATTTAGCAGTGTAGTTGTGCTGTCATAGGTCATATGACTGAATATTTAAGGACCTGCGAACTGCTAAAACCTGTGATCAGTTGTTATGGCAACCTGGAGTAGGACCTACGAGCTTCTATTGGCTAATAAGGGACATGTGACCGTGTAAATGGCAGTTTGGATTTAAGTGAAAGGCTTGCTGGCTTCTATTGGCTAATGCAGGCAATTTTTATGGAATATCTTAGGAACGGTAAGTCCTAGAGAGCTGAGACCTGGTCTAAAACCTTCCCGGACACCTAATGTATCTGTGTGCCGAATTTGGTGAAGATCGGTCTAGGTCGTTTGGTCACGCATAAAGAACGTCAAGACAGACAGACAGACGTCTAGACAGACAGAAACTCATTTTTATATATATAAGAGACTAATCTTAAATTTGCCATTATATTACTCAAATCCTCTAAATAAATTCTTGGACAGTCAATCTGCCAAGCCTTTTGTTCCGGAGAACGTGTATTATTAAGTCGTGTTTTAAGTAAAACTTTATAAGGTTGAGAAATTTTTACCTTCTGACCCACATTCCCTATCAAATCGTTCATAGGTTAATAAGTGTCTATCTCATACAATGCTTTTTCCTTTACACTAGAAAGTGCTGAACACAACAGAAAATACCTAAACCAAGATAAATTAACTATATTTTCTCTTTGTGCTAACTCCAAAAATGAAAGTACATCCCCATTCCTAACCACCTGTGCAACATATATAATATCATTTTTTGCCAGTACTGATCGCCAACTCATCTAGAACTTGTAAATAATAATTATGCCAAAGAGGCGTACAACAAAGAGAACCCTTTATTCCCAACCAGTCTCTATTAGTATTCCAGGACTTATAAATAACTTCCCAGCAGTTCTATAGTCCTGTTGGAAATTAATTTATTGGCCAGATTCCAATAGGGTGAACATATTGTCATATAGAGATCTTGTTAAAGCTGCTCTCAATCAGAGCCAAAGATGTTTGTTTCTGCTGCTCCAAATTAGTAGCTTAATCCTAGCATTTTACATGCATGGCATAAACAACACTGACCAGGCAGGGTCAAAGTAGTTCTCTTTTAATTACAGGAAGTTAAGCCGTATATATGTACATCAGAGGGGAGATCCCGCTGAGGCTCATGGCACTGTTCCATTGGCTAGAATACATAAACAAAGAAAGAGATAACACTTAACTTCTACGCATTGTGCACTATTTTACAACTTTTGGCATGTGAACTATGTAAACATCTAGGTGCCAGTGCCATATTGTAATGGCTTCACGTTAACATCAGTACAGCATAAGTCATATATGACACATCAGGGAGGAAGGTCCTCTTAGATAGGCAAACCCTTTGTGCTTTGTTTCTAACTTGAGTAAATAAGGCGTTGTCCAAGAGTTGGAGGAAATGGGGGCCATCTTGACTTCTGAAGAATAATATCCACATCTCTATCAACCGCCTCACCAAGGTTCCACAAAGTGGGCTATTCTCCCATTCACAAAAGAACCATAGCTGTGCAGCTATAAAATAGCCCTTGAAGCAGGGAAGGTTAAGCCTTCCCTGCTCCATCGGCTTATAAAAATATTCCAATTTAAGCCTTACACGTTTTCTGCCCCCAAAGTAAATCATTGATAATTCTCTCAATTAATTTAAAGAACTTGTCTTCAATCCATACTGGACAGTTCCTAAGTAGAGTTGAGTGAACCCGAACTGTAAAGTTCAGGTTTGTACCGAACTTTAGGGTTTTCGGCACCCGAACCCGAACATTTACGTAAAAGTTTGGGTTCGGGTTCGGTGTTCGGCGATTTTTTGGGCGCTTTTTGAAAGGCAGCAAAGCAGCCAATCAACAAGCGTCATACTACCTGCCCCAAAAGGCCATCGCAGCCATGCCTACTATTGGCATGGCTGTGATTGGCCAACTGCAGCATGTGACCCAGCCTCTATTTAAGCTGGAGTCATGTAGCGCTGCCCGTCAGTCTGCTCGGATTAGTGTAGGGAGAGACTGTAGCTGCTGTGAGGGAGAGATCAGGGAGAAATATTATGAAGATTCAGAACTGCTTCTTTACTCAGCGATCTACAGCAAATGTGTTTTGTGGGTGCAGTGCACAATTTTTTTAAGCCTGCCCTGAGCCAACTACTACTGAAAATGAACTTTTTTTTCTTCAGTTAGTCAATATCAATACATAATCGGCAGCCATTTTATGCAATGATAGTGCACCAGCACAGGATATCTGCATGTCTGCAAATCCAGAAATACAGCTTTTTAGACGTACATAATAGGATATATTTCCACTGGACCGGGGGTCGAGTGGAGGGGTGGACCGTAGGCGCAAAAACGCAACCAGAGTATTTTTAGAAACCAATGGTTTTTTTATTATTGTCATAGTGACAATCATGAGTCACTATGACAATAATAAAAAAACCATTGGTTTCTAAAAATACTCTGGTTGCGTTTTTGCGCCTACGGTCCACCCCTCCACTCGACCCCCGGTCCAGTGGAAATATATCCTATTAATCGACCCAGACGACGGCTTGGCCCCCGCCAAAGGGGAACGCGGACGGAATCGGCAGCATCAACCAGTGAGACAATCAGTAATCAGTCCTATCCACCTCCAGTCCAGTTGCACCAAACAATAGGTGCATCAACAACAGGTGAGCAATACCACTCTTCCTGTTGCTCCGGAGGCTCGATTCTTAACTTATTTACCCTATGAGCGCCTTTTTCTCTCCTTGGCCATTATCTACTAGACGTACATAAGTGATTGTCACATTTAGGCCAGAAATACAGCTTTTTGTTTAGTGGGGTTAAAAAAATACATCTGTTTCATATAGTGCACATCTGGGATTACACGTGCATAAGTGATTGTCACATTTAGGCCAGAAATACGGCTTTGTGCTTACTGGGGTGAAAAAACCCTCTTATATACTGCACATCTGGGATTACATATGCATAAGTGATTGCCACATTTAGGCCAGAAATACGGCTTTGGCATACTGGGGTGAAAAAAACCTCTGATATACTGCACTTCTGGGATTACACGTGCATAAGTGACTGTCACATTTAGGACAGAAATACGGCTTTGTGCTTACTGGGGTGAAAAAAAACTCTGATATACTGCACTTCTGGGATTACACGTGCATAAGTGATTGTCACATTTAGGACAGAAATATGGCTTTGTGCTTACTGGGCTGAAAAAAGCCTCTGATATACTGCACATCTGGGGTTACACGTGCATAAGTGATTGTCACATTTAGGCCAGAAATATGGCTTTGGCATACTGGGGTGAAAAAAAACTCTGATATACTGCACTTCTGGGATTACACGTGCATAAGTGATTGTCACATTTAGGACAGAAATATGGCTTTGTGCTTACTGGGCTGAAAAAAGCCTCTGATATACTGCACATCTGGGATTACACGTGCATAAGTGATTGTCACATTTAGGCCAGAAATGCGGCTTTGTGCTTACTGAGGTGAAAAAAACCTCTGATATAGTGCACATCTGGGATTACACATGCATAAGTGATTGTCACATTTAGGCCAGAAATGCGGCTTTGGCATACTGGGGTGAAAAAACCCTCTGATATACTGCACATCTGGGATTACACGTGCATAAGTGATTGTCACATTTAGGCCAGAAATACGGCTTTGGCATACTGGGTTGAAAAAACCCTCTGATATACTGAACATCTGGGATTAGACGTGCATAAGTGACTGTGAAATTTAGGCCACAAATACCGCTGTCATATAAATTTAAAAAAAAACCTTTTTGTGCAATACCCTACCATCAGGGTTTTTATTGCCGGTTAATTATTTTTAACAGACTGAACAACTTTTTACTTTGCTTGGTGAACACTAACTATGAGGCATACATCTAATAAGGGATGCGGTCGTCGTCGTGGTGTTGGTGGAGCCTCTAGTACAGGGAGAGGACGTGGCCGTTCTGCCACAGCTACACGTCCTACTGAACCTACTACCTCAGGTCCCAGTAACCGCCACAATCTACAGCGATATTTGGTCGGGCCTAATGCCGTTCTAAGGACGGTAAGGCCTAAGCAACTACAGGCGCTAGTCAATTGGGTGTCTGACAGTGGATCCAGCACGTTCACATTATCTCCCACCCAGTCTTCTGCAGAAAGCGCACAGGTGGCGCCTGAAACCCATGCCATCAGGGCATATCGGGGAAACTGTCTGAGCCTCAAGTCATGCAGCAGTCTCTTATGCTGTTTGAAGACTCTGCTGGCAGGGTTTCCCAAGGGCATCCACCTAGCCCTTCCCCAGGGGTGGAAGACATAGAATGCAGTGACGCACAACCACTTATGTTTCCTGATGAGGACATGGGAATACCACCTCAGCACGTCTCTGATGATGATGAAACACAGGTGCCAACTGCTGCGTCTTTCTGCAGTGTGCAGACCGAAAAAGAGGTCAGGGAGGAAGACTGGGTGGAAGACGATGCAGGGGACGATGAGGTCCTAGACCCCACATGGAATGAAGGTTGTGCCACTGACTTTCAGGGTTCGGAGGAAGAGGCAGTGGTGAGACCGAGTCAACAGCGTAGCAAAAGAGGGAGCAGGGTACAAAAGCAGAGCAGCCGTCGCCAAAACTGTTCGCCTGCTACTGGCCACCGTCACCAGCGACCGAGCACACCAAAGGCAGCTTCAAGGAGTTCCCTGGCATGGCACTTCTTCACACAATGTGCTGATGACAAGACCCGAGTGGTTTGCACGCTGTGCCATCAGATCTTAAAGCGAGGCATTAACGTTCTGAACCTTAGCACAACCTGCATGACCAGGCATCTACATGCGAGACATGGGCTGCAGTGGAGTAAGCACCTTCAAAACCAAGAAAGGGCTCGGCCCCTCATGCTCCCTCTTCTGCTGCTGCCTCAGCCTCTTCCTCCACCTCTGGAGGAACATTGGCACCTGCCGCCCAGTAAATAGAGGATGTGCCACCAACAACACCACCTCCGTCACCAAGCATCTCCACCATGTCACACGGAAGCGTTCAGCTCTCCATCTCACAAACCTTTGATAGAAAGCGTAAATTCCCACCTAGCCACACTCGATCCCTGGCCCAGAATGTCAGCATTTCTAAACTGCTGGCCTTTGAAATGCTGTCATTTAGGCTGGTGGAGACAGACAGCTTCAAACAGCTCATGTCGCTTGCTGTCCCACAGTACGTCATTCCGAGCCGCCACTACTTCTCCCTGCACAACCAAGTATCGGATAAAATCAAGTGTGCACTGCGCAACGCTATCTGTGGCAAGGTCCACCAAACCACAGATACGTGGATCAGTAAGCACGGCGAGGGACGCTATATCTCCCTAACTGCACACTGGGTAAATGTAGTGGCGGCTGGGCCCCAGGCGGAGAGCTGTTTGGCGCAGGTCCTTTCCGCCGCCAAGGATCGCAGGGCATCATTCTTTGCCTCCTATTGCCTCCTCTTCCTACTCAGCTTCCTCCTCCTCTTCTACCACCTCCTCATCCGGTCAGCGACAGACCTTCACCACCAACTTCAGCACAGCCAGGGGTAAACGTCAGCAGGCCGTTCTGAAACTGATGTGTTTGGGGGACAGGCCCCACACCGTGCAGGAGTTGTGGTGGGGTATAGAACAACAGACCGACGAGTGGTTGCTGCCCGGCCTAGTGGTGTGCGATAATGGCCAAATCTCATTGCAGCTCTGGGACTAGCCGGTTTGACGCACATCCCATGTGCTGAATTTGGTGGTGCAGAAATTCATTCACAACTACCCTGACATGTCAGAGCTGCTGCATAAAGTGCGGGCCGTCTGTGCGCGCTTCCGGCGTTCTCATCCTGCCGCCGCTTGGCTGTCTGCTCTACAGCGTAACTTCGGCCTTCCCGCTCACCGCCTCATATGCGATGTGCCCTCCAGGTGGAACTCCACCTTGCACATGCTGGAGAGACTGTGCGAGCAGCAGCAGGCCATAGTGGAGTTTCAGCTGCAGCACGCACGGGTTAGTCGCACTGCGGAACAGCACCACTTCACCGCCAATGACTGGGCCTCCATGCGAGACCCGTGTGCCCTGTTGCGCTGTTTCGAGTACTCCACCAACATGGCCAGTGGTGATGACGCCGTTATCAGTGTTACAATACCACTTCTATGTCTCCTTGAGAAAAGATGATTGAAGAGGATGTGGCCCAAGACGAGGAGGAGGAAGAGGGGTCATCTCTAACACTTTCAGGCCAGTCTTTTAGAAGTGTCTCAGACAGAGGATTTTTGCAACAGCAGAGGCCAGGTACAAATTTGACCACCCAGGGCCCACTACTAGAGGCGGAGGAGGAGGAGGAGGATGGGGATGAAGCATGTTCACAGCGGGGTGGCATCCAACGCAGCTCGGGCCCATCACTGGTGCGTGGCTGGGGGGATACAGAGGACGCAGACGATACGCCTCCCACAGAGGACAGCTTGTCCTTACCTCTGGGCAGCCTGGCACACATGAGCGACTACATGCTGCAGTGCCTGCGCAACGACTGCAGAGTTGCCCACATTTTAACATGTGCTGACTACTGAGTGGCCACCCTGCTGGATCTCCGTTACAAAGACAATGTGCCATCCTTAATTCCCTCACTGGAGCGTGATCGGAAGATGCGCGACTTCAGGCGCACTCTGGTAGACGCGCTCCTGAGAGCATTCCCGACTGACGCCTGGGGGACAAGTGGAAGCACAAGGCGAAGGCAGGGGAGGAGGAAGAGGTCGCCAACGCAGCTGTGTCAGCGCCAGCACCTCAGAAGGCAGGGTTAGCATGGCCGGCATGTGGAAAAGCTTTGTCACCTCGCCGCAACAACCGGCCCCAACTGTTGATATGGAGCGTGTAAGCAGGAGCCAGCATTTGAACAACATGGTGGAACAGTACCTGTGCACACGCCTACACCTTCTGACTGATGGTTCTGCCCGATTCAACTTCTGGGTCTCCAAATTGTCCACATGGCCAGAGCTTGCCCTGTATGCCTTGGTAGTGCTAGCCTGCCCTGCAGCCAGTGTACTCTCTGAACGTGTATTTAGCACGGCAGGAGGCGTCATTACAGACAGACGCAGCCGCCTGTCCACAGCCAACGTGGACAAGTTCAAGTTCAGTAACATGAACCAGGCCTGGATCCCACAAGACTTGTCTGTACCTTGTGCAGAATAGACATTTATACCACCATCAAACATACATTCTTGTACTCAAGTCAAGTGCAATGATTCTTTGTTTTCTTTTTTTTTTATTTGTCCCAATATTTTGGGGGCTACCTACCCCAATAAAAAATAAATAAAAAAACATTGTTGGCTACCTCCTCCTCCTCCATTGCTGCCTCCACCTACAACACCACATTCACCGCCTCCTCAACCTCAGACTCCATATCCACCTCCTTCTCTGAGTTGCAGGTTAATAATTTGTAATTTTTAGTTATTTTATTTCATTTTAAGTTTTTTTCCTATCCACATTTGTTTGCAGAGCAGTTGCCATGCTCTTGAGCACATTTTACTGCCTTTTACATCTCTCTAGCCTTTTCAAGGACTATTTTAGAGCCATTTTAATGTAAAAAAGTGCCAATTTTAGTGCCCTAAATTGAAAAAAATCTTATTTTTAATTGTCGGGTGACATTTTACCATCTTTGGCGTATACAGACCCCTGCTGTGCCTGGGTGACAGGGGCCTAAATCTCTCAAAATCCTCTGTTCTATTGCTGGGTGACATGAACCCCCTTTTGCTGTGAATGAACCCCTGCTGTGCCTTGGGTGACAGGGGCCTAAATCTCTCAAAATCCTCTGTTCTATTGGTGGGTGACATGAACCCCCTTTTGCCGTGAATGAACCCCTGCTGTGCCTGGGTGACAGGGGCCTAAATCTCTCAAAATCCTCTGTTCGATTGCTGGGTGACATGAACCCCCTTTTGCCGTGAATGAACCCCTGCTGTGCCTGGGAGACAGGGAACTAAATTTAGTGAAAACATCTGTTACTGATGGGAAGATGCGCGACTACAAGCGCACGCTGCTGATGGCATTCCCACCTGACAGGGGGGGCACAGTGGAAGCACAAGACGAAGGCAGAGGAGGAGGAAGAGGTCGCCAATGCAGCTGGGCCACCGCCAGCACCTGAGAAGGCAGGGTTAGCATGGCCCAAATGTGGACAAGCTTTGTCAGCCTTGGAGGTGCTGACCTGCCATGCAGCCAGTGTATAGTGTGAACGTGTGTTTAGCACGGCAGAGAGCATTATCATAGGCCGCAGCCAATGTGGACAAGCTTACGTTTATTAAAATGAACCAGGCATGGATCCCACAGGACTTGTCTGTACCTTGTGCAGAATAGACATTTATACCAGCCTCAACCATCCATTCTTGTACTCAAGTCAAGTGCACTTATTCTTTGTTTTATTTTGTTATATGTCCCAATATTTTGGGGGATACCCTAATTTAAAAATAAAAAATAACAAAAATCAGTGTTGGCTACCTATTCCTCCTTCACCGCCGCTTCTACCTACACCGCCATGTCAACCTACACCGCCACATCCACCCATCCACCGCCTCCTCAACCTCCTAGATCCAGATTGTTATTTTACATTTTTCTGTATTTTATGTTATTTCAAGTCATTTCCTTATCCACATTTGTTTGCAGAACAGTTGCCATGCTCTTAAGCACATTTTGATGCCTTTTGCAGCCCTCTAGCCCTTTCCAGGACTATTTTAGAGCCATTTTAGTGCCCAAAAGTTCGGGTCCTCATTGACTTCAATGGGGTTTGGGTTTGGGTTCGGGGTCAAGTTCGGGTCAAGTTCGGGTCCCGAACCCGAACTTTTTTTTTCAAGTTCGGCCGAACTCGAACATCCAGGTGTCCGCTCAACTCTATTCCTAAGGATATTGTAAAATTTGTGGCAGAATCACCATCTTCCATATGTCAAAAAGATATAACTGGGCGGAACAGCCTTTGTCCCAGCCAACAACAAAATGTAGGTGTCCCCGTCACTCCGTGTCAAATAGTACCGTAGTGCTCCAGCCAAAAACACATTGTATAGTCCACAAGTAGGTAGAATATAGTAGCCCGCACTCACCAATGTAGAAAATAAGTTCCTTTATTGTCTTCAAAGGCATCAACAATAAAAGGCAGGAGCGGAACAGCTCTTACACAGCCAGAAAAGCAGCGATGGCCGTTTCGCGCTCTCGTGCTTCCTCAGGCCACTGACATCATCACGCTAACTGCGTGCTTCATTTATGCATCATTCAACGTGGTTGTCATGGTAACACATGACGCTACCCTGTTCTGGCATACTTTAAAAACATATCACTAACAGGACTTCACACACATAAACAGATGTTACATAAACATCTATAGAAACACATTTAGATAATTTTTATCATTTAGGCCTAATGGGCCTATTTCTCTTGAGCGGATAATACACCTTGCTTCCTTCTGCGGCAGTAGGCGATGTCTATCACCCTCTTGTGGGGAATTAGGGACAAATTCAATACCTGCAAAACTTAAGAATCTTGGATTCCCTCCATGTGCCTCCCTTATATGTTCTATTAATCTGGGGCATCCTTTTCCTAATTTAATGGAGTTGACGTATTCCCTAAACCTCTCATACATGCATCTTATTGTCTTTCCTATATAAAAGCGGCCACAATGGCACATGACCAGATACACCATATAGCTGCTCTTGCACGTTATCAAGCTTGTTACTTTATGATAAATCCCCCCAAAATTGAGAACCTTACTCTGAGAATTGTACATAAAAAAGTGCAGTTTCCACACCTAAAATTACCTCTAGGTCTTCTATCTTGTAGCCAGTTACTATTTTTTTTTTCAACATACCGACTTCTCACCAGTCTAAACGTCACTAATGGTTTCTCTTCGTATATTCTATCTGCTGTCATTTTTTAGGATGTCCCAGCTATTAATAATAGCTCCCTGTATAATATCCACCATGGGGCTATATTTAAAGGAGAACATGAATCTTTTTTGATCATCCCTATTAAACTTACTACTTTTTTCAAAGATGATTTTCATATGACTCTGCTTACGCCCCGAGTCTCAGTGATGACTTTGCTTACGCTCCGAGTCTGAGTGATGTAAAAGATATATATGCCAAATTTTTAAGAAGATTGGATAATATTTAGGGGTTGCACACATTGATCACTTTTTTTACTACTCTCACTCCTGTACCTTGGAGGTTGGTCTAAAAACGACTTCAGTTTCCGAATCCCAGGGGCTCTGCATCAAGCAAGGTGGATGGCAGACAATATATGCACTTAAAATTGTCCTTTTCACTAAACAGTTGAATATTCCTCGACAAGAATTGAAAGGAATGAAACGGGTTGCACATTTTGTCAGCCTCATATATGTTAGCTTTTTGCACGAGGCAATTGTAAGTCGATGGGCTCCAAATAATGATTTGGATATGCTACAGCTTCTGAGCACTTACCCAGTTGCAGGCATCAAAAAAAGTGCTCTCACAGTTGCTAAGAGACGCCTTTGGTATCTGTCAGAAACAAACGTAGGATTGACTTTTTTGGACAAATGTATTACTCAGGCTGTTAAGGAAAATATGACTAAAAATTTAGAAACCAAACCTGCAAAGAAAAAGGAAATGAAACGATTAGAGGGTAAAAACCTAGTTTTTGAAGGAAAAGACCTGAGCCATTTTGTTAGACGTTATTTGAATTCTTTGGGATCCACCATGTGACAGAATACTGCAGTGATTCTCTAAGAAGCCATGTGAACGCTCTTAAGTGGTCAATGATACCGCAGAAAGAGGAATTGCTCTGATAAAAAAGTTTAACGAATCGGTCAGGGACGAACAACAAAAACAATTCTTGTTGAGGGTCGTCGAGATTCACAGAAAAGTTGTCACCAAGCTTACAAAAGAAGGGATTGCATCGTTCAAAGTTGATTAATATTACACATCTTTTGCCTATCATACTACCTATTAATCTTAGTGTCTAGTTTTAATATTATTTTAAATTTGTAATTTCTAGTTTTCCCAATAAAAGTAATTAACATTGAAAAACCGTATTTTTGCCTACTTTTACAAAACTGATCAAAGTGTGCAACCTCTAAATATTATCCAATCTTCTTGAAATTTGGCATATATAGCTGCAAGTACTACCTTCAAGTACTACATTAAGTACAGTGAAGAGATATTGCAGGAGATAGTCAGGAGGTAGGCTGGAAGGTGGAAACAATACAAAAAAAAGGTAAGATTTGTTTGATTTAAATTTACAATTTTTTTTTTTCCTCTTTAAAATGGCAGACTTGGTTCAGTGCAGGAATTGTTGTGCATTTATTTCATGTTCCACTCTTTGGAGATTCGGATGCTGTCAGATCTGTAGACAGTTCTCCTTACTGCAGCAGGAAATTTCATTTTTGAAATCTGAGATATTTAAAATTTCACAGGGCCTCCTGGAGACGGATCTTTATAGAAAGGAGACATCGGTCAACTCTCTTCTCAATGCACAATCAGCACACCCCAACAGTCTCATCAGAAGCATACCAGTGGGCCAATTTCTTCGGGCAAGGAGGGTTTGCTCGTCAGATTCCGCCTTTGAAGTACAAGCAGAGGATCTGCGACATAGATTCCAGCAACAGTGGCTATGGTAAGCAATGCATTGATCGAGCATACCTGAGAGCTAGATCTGAAAAGAGGTCGGATCTTCTGTTTAAGAAGAAAATAAGACAGGACTCTGTGGACGAGATCCGTTTGATTACCAACTATCACAAACAATGGAGAGAGGTACGGGCAGTATTAACCAAGTATTGGGGTGTGTTACGTCTGGACCCTCAGTTACAAACCTGGGTTCCCCCATACCCGCGCATCATTTACCGAAGAGCTAGAAACATCAGGGACCATCTAGTTCGGAGTCACTATTTGCAGAAGGCTCCGGGCCTCTTTTGGTACAAAAGGTGCACCTTGGGGGAGCCGAGCATGCGGCAAGTGTGTGGGCTGTGCAAATATGGACAGGGCCACACACTTTTGGGATTCAGGTCACAAAAGGGAATACGTGATCACACACCCAATAACATGTACCACAGTAGGGGTCATTTATTGGGCAATTTGCCCTTGTGACCGCATATATGTAGGTTTAACATCTAGAGAGCTCAGGCGGAGAGTTAGGGAGCATGTCCTTTCTATCGAGGCTGCCAAGGAAGAACAGGATACATTGCAGCTTAAGACATTGGCTAGGCACTTCAAGGAATGGCATGACTGTGACGGCACCCTCCTCAGAGTTAGGGGGATTGACAGAGTTATCGTGTCCCCCAGGGGTGGCGATTGGAAGAAGGTATTAGGTCAAAAAGAAACCAGATGGATCTATACCCTGAATACCAACGTCCCACTGGGTCTCAATAAGGGCAACAGCTTTGTCCCCTTCCTGTGAGGCACCCTGGTATGATCTGGTCTCTTCTCTGACTATTTCTCCTTTGTAACATCCCTCTCTCCCCCCAGCCTTGATACTTAGATGTGACATTTTCTTGTAGTGTCTTCCTCTGACCCGGTATCCTTCGGTACCGACTGTTTTTAGCAGTTATTCACTTTTAACTTGATTATCATTTGTTTTTTCGTACTTTTTAACTGCTTTGTGTACTATCTGTGCTTGGTTCTCCTGGTTTCTTCTCATGTATGTGAGTTTTGTCTCTTTAGATTTGCAGGGATCAGTTGATGTCCATTGGCCATGCTGTTAGTGTTCTGCATCGTTGGAATTGGACATATTGTCAGCCGAAAACTTGCCCACTCTGGATTTTGACTCCTCTTCCCACTACCTTTGGTCTAACTGACCTTGTTGGACTTTCGATATATCCTCAATCCATTAGGCTGTTAGTGCTGATGGGGACTTTCTAACTGGAGGGTTATGTACAGGGTTGTATGGTCTGCAGCCCACCTTCAGTCCTCTAGAAAATATAGTTCTGTGTGCACTCTCAAGAAATGTTATTTCTGGGTCAAATGTTGCGGACCTGGGCCAATATTGATTATTCACATGTTATGCACATATATAACATTTATATTACCTTATATTATTTCACTTCTTACCTGCATGTCACCCTTCTCACTCCTCACTTCCTCACCTGCACTTATTCCCCGCACTGTGCACTTCATTCTGTCTCAGCTTACTTAGCCTTATGCAAAGCTCATTTTTATTATTAATTTTCACGGTACTGTGTCGACTGCTGCGGTGCTATTGGATTTATTATCCATTGCACCCCACTTTTTAGGCACAAATTTACAAATGGAGTATACGTTGATTTTCTTCTCGTATTAGGAACTCTTTTTAGATATACTATTTTGTGAATTGTTCTTATTGGCTTAATCGGAGGTATACACACAGAATTATTTAAACAATGGTCATGGTATTATGATTGATGTATCATGGTATTCTTGCCTCTATGTGGACATATCACATGACTTTTGACTGATGGGGGAGGTCCGGGACTATTGCCTCGGCCCACCACGTAGGCTGTGATTTTCTTAGTCATGTGATCATTGTCACACTTGAGATCTATTATGGACCTTTTTGTAGCTTTGCAGCGCATGCGCTAGGATTGGGGATAGATAGCGCACTATGAGGGAAGTCCGACTCTATACTTCTCCGAGATTTGTGGTGTCACGTCTTGTGGTCGCGTCCCTGCTCGTATTAATGCGCGCACGCGCAGAGGCTCTTTCCCCGGCAGCGGCGTTCTGCGCATGCTCCTCTTGCTATGTGTGGATCGTGAGACACTTCCGGGTTCGGCATTCATTGCCAACACCTGCAAGATTACCTGGGAGGTCTCCCGGTCTGCACTAGCTTCCATTGGCTATCTCGGTGGGAGGTTCCCGAATGGGAGTGGGATTGTTGAGACTCACACAGGTATTTATACCAGCTTATCACCAGGAGAAACCATACGCCCCCTGAAGAAGCAAGGCGAAACGCGCGTCGGGTAAGGAGCCATCACACTATCCTCTCTGGTCAGTATAGGTTACCACGGTCGGTTCCATTGAACTGTTGGTTGCAGGCGGATTAGCATCTGTTCATTGGTGTTAGTTTTCATTGCTCACCGCTCTGCAAATCATAAGTGCGGACTTATGTTCTTTTTTCTTATATACTAATGACCCTTGGTAGTGTAATAAGGACGTTGTGCTTTTGTGCAAGTATTATTGGGACTCATACCATTTATTGCATTAGCTCATAATCGTCTTATCACCCCTTGTACCATCTTACCTATCAGATATATCAGTTTTTGGATTGGTTGGGTGGCTCCATGCACTTGTCACTTTATACTCCTGCACTTTTTACCATTAATTGAAACCGCCATATATGTAATAATTATTGTGTTTTTCTACTAATAAAGCATTATCAAATATATATGTGTGTGACTTTTTAGGTTCTCTTTTTAAACTCCAGCTAGGACTGCTGCAATGCCACTGCCACAGAGGACCCCCAGAAATGGCAGATGGGTTACTGTAGGTTCTGGAAGACTTAGAGTGGTGGATAGAAGACATGTCCCACAGTCAGTGGTTCTCCATAATTCATTTGCAGCACTCTCAGAATGTAAGGACAACATGGATATGGACTCAAGCACAGAGGGTGAGAAACCATCGACTCCTATGTCTAATGTATGCAAGACTGCAGCCAAGGACAAAAAAGATAAAGTGAAGTCTCAAAGGAAGCAGCTGTTGCTGGGTGATTCAATCATAAGAAGTGTGGAGCTTAAAGAAAATGGTTTTGTGAGATGTCTCCCTGGGGCTACTGCTAGAAGAGATAGAAGACGTATTATTAATATTGTTAAGCAAGCAAAGCAGGAAGGGGACGTGGATGTTCTTGTCCATCTAGGGACAAATGACCTGGCTTGCAATGAAGTGTCAGAGGTGAAAAAATCTTTTATCACACTTGGTAATGACGTACAGGATTTTGCATCCACCATTTCATTTTCTGAAGTTCTGCCTGTGCATAATGTTGAGAATGATAGGCAGAGGCGCATAAAGGAGTTCAACATATGGCTTGGTAAATGGTGTCAAGAGCAAGGATTTGGCTTTGTTTCTCATGATAGCTCTACTTGGAATAGAAAGGAACTGTACAAAAAAGATGGTTTGCATCTTTCTCTCAAAGGAACAAATGTACTTAGTGAACAACTCCAAGAATTTGCGAAAGAGTATTTAAACTAGGAAGGGGGGGGCAAAAGAGTGAAAATAAAAGAGTCCAATTGCCCCCCGAAACAATGCCAGAACAGGTCAGAAGCACAGAGGTTAAGAAATGATAAGCTCAGAGTCCTGTCTACAAATGCTCGCAGTTTAGGTAAAAAAATCAATGAACTTGGGTCAATAATGGCATCTGAGAATGTAGATTTAGTGGCTGTTACGGAGACATGGTTTAATGAAAGAAATGACTGGGACATAACCATACCAGGGTACTCTTTATACAGAAGAGACAGAGAAGGCAAGAAAGGAGGAGGAGTGGCCCTGTAATGTGAAAGATAGCATTAAATCTAACCTAATACAAGTTGGTGAGGCCAACATAGAGTCAGTTTGGGTTACGTTGCAGTTTGCTAATCATGCAGTAACTCGTGTAGGTGTGATATATAGACCACCTGGTCAAGTTAAAGAACTAGATGATCTACTAGTTGAAGAAATAGCTAAAATGACAATGAAAGGAGAAGTTATCATTATGGGAGATTTCAATCTTCCAGATATAAACTGGAAAACCAAAATAGCAAGTTCTACCAGGAGTACAGATATTCTAAATTCCCTACTGGGGTTATCCCTACAACAAATGGTTGAGGAGCCAACCCGGAGGGAGGCCATTTTGGATTTGGTATTCACAAATGGGGATTCGGTATATGATGTCATTGTAGGCGAAACCTTGGGATCTAGTGATCACCAGTCAGTGTGGTTTAATATAAGAACTGTGAAAGAGTCCCACCACACAAAAACAAAAGTTTTAGATTTTAGAAAAACAGACTTTTCAAAAATGAAATTAGTCATAAATGAGTCCTTATCAGACTGGAACGGATTACATGGAGTCCAGGAGAAATGGGACTACTTAAAAGGTGCATTATTGAAGGCAACAGAAAATTGCATTAGACTTGTCAGTAAAAGCAAAAAAAGGAAGAGACCACTGTGGTACTCAGCAGAAGTGGCCCAAATCATTAAAAATAAAAAGCTAGCATTTTGTAATTATAAGCAAAAACAGAGCAATGAAGATAAGGAAATCTACAAGATTAGGCAGAAAGAGGCCAAGCAAGTTTTAAGAACTTTTAAAGCGCAGGCAGAAGAAAAACTAGCTCAGTCTATGAAAAAAGGGGATAAGACATTCTTCAGATATATAAATGAAAAAAGGAAATTAAAACAAGGAATAACTAAATTAAAAACAAAGGACGGAAGGTATGTAGAAGAGAATAAAGGGCTAGCCGACTGCCTTAATGAATACTTCTGTTCAGTTTTTACAAAAGAAAAAGAAGGAGAAGGACCTCCACTAGAAAGGATGACTAATAAATCGTTTGATGCATGTGTCTTTACAGAGGAAGATGTTCTAAGTTTGCTGTCTAAAGTGAAGACAAATAAGTCACAGGGGCCTGATGAGATACACCCAAAATTATTAAAAGAGCTTAGTGGTGAGCTGGCAAAACCGTTAACAGATTTATTTAACCAATCATTAGTAACAGGAGTCGTCCCGGAAGATTGGAAATTGGCAAATGTCCGTGCCCATTCACAAGAAAGGTAGTAGGGAGGAATCGAGCAACTATAGACCAGTGAGTCTGACATCAATAGTAGGCAAATTAATGGAAACCCTATTAAAGGATAGGATTGTGGAACATCTAAAATCCCATGGATTGCAAGATGAAAAACAACATGGGTTTACTTCAGGGAGATCATGTCAAACAAATCTTATAGATTTTTTTGACTGGGTGACTAAAATAATAGACGGTGGAGGTGCAGTAGACATCGCATATCTAGATTTTAGTAAGGCTTTTGACACTGTCCCACACAGAAGACTTATCAATAAACTGCAGTCATTGAGCATGGACTCCCATATTGTTGAGTGGATTAGGCAGTGGCTGAGTGACAGACAACAGAGGGTTGTAGTCAATGGAGAACATTCAAAACAAGGTCATGTTACCAGTGGGGTTCCACAGGGATCTGTACTGGGACCAATTTTGTTTAATATCTTCATAAGTGATATTGCAAAAGGCCTCGATGGTAAGGTTTGTCTTTTTGCTGATGACACAAAGATATGTAACAGGGTTGATGTTCCTGGAGGGAAACGCCAAATGGAAAAGGATTTAAGGAAAACTAGAAGAATGGTCAGAACTCTGGCAACTGAAATTTAATGTGGATAAGTGCAAGATAATGCACCTGGGGTGTAAAAACCCAAGGGCAGAATATAGAATATTTGACACAGTCCTGACCTCAGTATCTGAGGAAAGGGATTTAGGAGTAATTATTTCAGAAGACTTAAAGGTGGGAAGACAATGTAATAGAGCAGCACGAAATGCCAGCAGAATGCTTGGATGTATAGGGAGAGGTATAAGCAGTAGAAAGAGTGAAGTGCTCATGCCGCTGTACAGAACACTGGTGAGACCTCACTTGGAGTATTGTGCGCAGTACTGGAGGCCATATCTCCAGAAGGATATAGATACTCTAGAGAGAGTTCAGAGAAGAGCTACTAAACTAGTACATGGATTGCAGGATAAAACTTACCAGGAAAGGTTAAAGGACCTTAATATGTATAGCTTGGAAGAAAGAAGAGACAGAGGGGATATGATAGAAACTTTTAAATACATAAAGAGAATCAACTCGGTAAAGGAGGAGAGCATATTTAAAAGAAGAAAAACTACCACAAGAGGACACAGTTTTAAATTAGAGGGGCAAAGGTTTAAAAGTAATATAAGGAAGTATTACTTTACTGAGAGAGTAGTGGATGCATGAAATAGCCTTCCTGCAGAAGTGGTAGCTGCAATTACAGTGAAGGAGTTTAAGCATGCATGGGATAGGCATAAGGCTATCCTTCATATAAGATAGGGCCAGGGACTATTCATAGGATTCAGATATATTGGGCAGACTAGATGGGCCAAATGGTTCTTATCTGCCGACACATCCTATGTTTCTATGTTTCTATGTGTCATGGCTGTACTGTAAAGTGGGGTCTGGTAGAGGACGACCCCACTCCAGTAATGCCTGACACTAGTTTTTTTTACTAGACCCATGTGCAGCACGAGGCCCCAAAACGTCCTCATCTCGGCAGCACCGACCGGAGTCCAGCCACCGGCCCTGGCCAAAAAGGAGCCCGGGTGTTGAGCAACGAACTGTTGGGCGTACAGGTTCGTTTGCTGCATCAGATTTACAAAGTGGTCACTGAAAAAAGACTTAAATAGTCATATTCAGTGAAGCCCACTGTGGAAATCTGGATTCCTGGTTGGCCTACAAAATCAGGAATCGCGGGCTCAAAATGCTCTGTGGTACACCAGACAGGTTCACAGGCAGGGGGTTCAGGTGAACTTAACTGGTGGGCAGGAAAACTAGTATGAGCCCCAGAGCTGCTTGTACAAGTGTGGGCCATAGGGTCCCTATGTGCTGTTGACCCCAGACACCCGATTTTGGGTGATGCAAAAAAAAAAAAAAAATTCTCACTAACTTTCCCTGAATGCCTAAATACCTTGGTGGTGCTGGGGCACAGATGGGGGTGCTGTCTGATGATCCCTGTACAGATGAGGGTGCTGGCTCTGGAGATCGACGTGCAGCGCTCCTCTCTCCTTGGCTCCCAGACTCAAAAGGAGGAGGAGAGGAGCGCTGCTGTAATTTAAACTGCTCGACGCCCAGCTGACCAATGAGAGGCGATCCTGAGAGGTGATGTCAGCATCACCTCTCAGGATCGCAGGATGGTGATTGGTGGTGTTTTATCACACCACCGATCACCATCCTGTTCCGGGTTATCGGGTCCCCAGAGACCCCGGAAACGCAGCAAACCGCAGGTCTTTTTTTTTTTTTTGTCAATCTTTATTTTATTGTTTTGACAATGCAAGTTCACAATCACAAAGACATTTTTGTAATAAAGAACAAATAACCATAATACTCCATACTCAGACAATGGTCATCAATGCATGGTGTACAATATCATATGCAGGAATGTAAACATATTAAGTTATAAACGTCAAGCATACGAGTTGTAAGTAATCAGTTACGAATATAATCGCACATTCTGTTATAAAGCAGTGCATCAGCCATGACCCCTACCAAACAAGGCCAATGGAGCCATGTGGGTAACACACTTATTGCAAAACGTCAAACTGCTAAACACGTGCTTAACCAAATGTAAAGGATCCCTAGGGGCATGTAAACCAGATTCCCTTACTCAGTGCGCTTCTTGTACCAATCAATCCACTTGTCCCAGGTCAGTAAAAACTTTTCATGCGACAGTGATTCCCAGCTTGTCAACTCCTCGAGTTGGCATATCTCCTGGACCTTGTAAATCCATTCCTGAAGGCTGGGGATATCTTTGGATAACCAATACTTCGGTATGAGCAGTTTCGCTGCAGCTATAAGCTGCGCCGATAGGGAATGCTTGGCAAGTTTGCAATTAAAATCTGGCAAATTTAGGAGAGCCACTAGTGGGGTGATAGGGGAGCTTACTAAGCAAATTTCCTGCACTACTTTAAATACCATATCCCAATATTTAGTGATAAGGGGGCAAGACCACCATATATGGAACATGGTGCCCCTGTCCCCACTACACCTCCAGCAATCTGCGGAATATGTAGGGGTGATAGTTTGTAACTTTGCAGGAGTTTTGTACCATCTGGTAATTATCTTGTAGGAATTTTCTTGTATTTTAATACATCTCGAGTGGCCATGGGAATGGGATAGTATTCTCCTGGTTGTATCATCATCCAAAGGACATCCAATCTCCTTCTCTCACTGCTCAATAAACCAAGGTTTGGCATCTGAGTCGATCTCTAAGATTTTATTATAAAGATGAGTGATCATACCCTTTTTGCCTGCAGATTGATTCCATAGCGCATCATACCAAGTAGGGGTGTAATTGCTCGGTGATCTAGATAAGTATTGCCTACAATACCAGTTAAGTTGGGAGTATTGTGGCACAGTCCAGGGGATATGCCCAAAACGAGTCTTCAGAGTCGACACTGGAACTAAACGATTAACCAGGAAATCACCAATTGCTGTATCGCCTAATGCCGCCCACAAACCCATATCATCATGGAAGTCTGCGTTGAATAAATAGGGTAAATGTCTGATAGGTGTGAGAGGTGACATGAAATTGGAGGCGTTTAAATGGCCTGACAATTTGTGCCAACAATCCACTACTCCCCTCAACGATACAGGTATTCTACAGTTGTGCTGAGAAGACCCACCAAGATCCCATAACGTTGCTAATGCTTTTGGTCCCAGTACTCTCCTAGCAATTTGACATCCTAATTTGTTTACTCTGGGATTTATTATCTCTGAGTGCAGTCTCATTTGTATGGCCTTATAATAACCACTTATATCAGGCAAACCAAGACCTCCTTTGGATCTAGGCAGAACTAATCTCTTGTAGGCTAATTTAGGTTTAGCTTGGTTCCAAATAAATGCGGAAAACGTTTTCCGAACTTGAGTTAAGAAGTGGTGGGGTATTAGTACTGGTAATGTCTGCATTAAGTATAGCAATTTAGGAAGTATGTAGGTTTTTAAGACATTTTTCCTCCCTAACCAGGTTAAGAATGGTATTTTCAACTCTTTTATTTGGAGTCTGATGTCAGATAACAGTTTAGGGTAATTCTGGGAGAAGAGTTTATCTGGATCCCTGGTCATTTGAACTCCTAAATAGTTGATGTAGTCGCTATCCCACTGAAAGGGATAACTCGCTTTGAGGTGGGCCACAGTCGTCTGAGGAGTATTAACCCCTAGAGCCACACACTTGGCTAAATTTATTTTGAAGTTAGATACATACCCGAATTTATCTAGCTGCCGCAGTAGAGCTGAAAATGCCACTTTTGGGTCAGACAATAACAGGAGCATATCGTCAGCAAATGCAGCTATAGTGTGCGTTTGGGAGCCAATACGCAGTCCCTGAATGTCTTTGTCTTGCCTAATAGCCTGTAGGAAAGTTTCTAAGGATAGTATGAAAAGGGTAGGTGAGAGCGGACAGCCCTGTCGGGTCCCGTTGCGGATATCAAAATGAGGCGTGAGAATGCCATTTATGCAAATTTTCACCGTGGGTGAAGAGTACAGGGACAGCACAATTTGGGAAACCAAATTTTTGTACGGTGGCCTCCATATAATGCCAGTCGACTCTGTCGAATGCCCTTTCGGCGCCTGTGCTCAAAAAAGTGATTTTCTCACCATGAGACAGAGCGTATTGCTGTGCTTGTATGACCCGAAATGTGCTGTCCCTGCACTCCCTGCTATTCACAAATCCGGACTGTTCCGGGGACACGAAACCACGCAGCAGAGCTGCAATCCTGTAGGCCAGTATTTTTGCCCAAAGCTTGATATCTGCGTTAAGCAAAGAAATTGGGTGGTAACTAGATGGGAAATTAAAGTCTTTGCCAGGCTTAGGCAGGACTGTGATGTGTGCCTCCAATGATTGCTTGGGGAGGGGATTACCGGCTCGCAAGGAGTTAAATAGGGACACTAAATGAGGGCCTAGGGTAGGAAAGAACTTCTTATAGTAAGCGACTGTTAGACCATTGGGTCCTGGGTAGGGATGAGCGAACTCGAACTGTATAGTTCGGGTTCGTACCGAATTTTGGGGTGTCCGTGACACGGACCCGAACCCGGACATTTTCGTAAAAGTCCGGGTTCGGGTTCGGTGTTCGTCGCTTTCTTCGCGCTTTTGTGACGCTTTCTTGGCGCTTTTTGAAAGGCTGCAAAGCAGCCAATCAACAAGCGTCATACTACTTGCCCCAAGAGGCCATCACAGCCATGCCTACTATTGGCATGGCTGTGATTGGCCAGAGCACCATGTGACCCAGCCTCTATTTAAGCTGGAGTCACATAGCGCCGCCCGTCACTCTGCTCTGATTAGCGTAGGGAGAGGTTGCGGCTGCGACAGTAGGGCGAGATTAGGCAGATTAACTCCTCCAAAGGACTTGATTAACTGATCGATCTGCAGCTGTGGATCATTGAGCTGCTGATCCTCAATTGCTCACTGTTTTTAGGCTGCACAGACCGTTTGTCAGTCTCATTTTTCTGGGGTGATCGGCGGCCATTTTGTGTCTTGTGGTGCGCCAGCACAAGCTGCGACCAAGTGCATTTAACCCTCAATGGTGTGGTTGTTTTTTGGCTAAAGCCTACATCAGGGTGAAGCTGTCACACCAAGTGCATTTAACCAGCAATAGTCTGTTCATTTTTTGGCCATATACAAAATCAGGGGCAAGCTGCGCCTGTCACCAAGTGCATTTAACCCTCAATGGTGTGGTTGTTTTTTGGCTAAAGCCTACATCAGGGTGAAGCTGTCACACCAAGTGCATTTAACCAGCAATAGTCTGTTCATTTTTTGGCCATATACAAAATCAGGGGCAAGCTGCGCCTGTCACCAAGTGCATTTAACCCTCAATGGTGTGGTTGTTTTTTGGCTAAAGCCTACATCAGGGTGAAGCTGTCACACCAAGTGCATTTAACCAGCAATAGTCTGTTCATTTTTTGGCCATATACAAAATCAGGGGCAAGCTGCGCCTGTCACCAAGTGCATTTAACCCTCAATGGTGTGGTTGTTTTTTGGCTAAAGCCTACATCAGGGTGAAGCTGTCACACCAAGTGCATTTAACCAGCAATAGTCTGTTCATTTTTTGGCCATATCCCAGTCTAATTCTGTCACTAAATCCATACCGGTCACCCAGCGCCTAAATACTAGGCCTCAAATTTATATCCAGCTAAATCTGTCCCTAGTGCTGTAGCTGGGCGAGTTATTTAGTGTCCGTTCAAGCACATTTCTTGTTCTGGGTTGAAATACAATTCCCAATTTAGCAATTTCATAATTTAGTGGTTCCTGCTATATCAGAGCTATTTGAAATCTATCCCAAAAAGGGTATATAATATTGAAGGTGCACATTGGGTCATTCAGAATAACTTCACACACACCCGCTACTGTGTATTTCCAAGTCTAATTCTGTCACTAAACCCATACCTGTCACCCAGCGCCTAAATACTAGGCCTCAAATTTAAATCCCTCTAAATCTCTCGTTACCCACCGCTGTACTGTTGTTGCTGGGCAAGATATTTAGTGTCCGTCAAAGCACATTTTTTGTTCTGGGTTGAAGTACAATTCCCAATTTAGCAATTTCATAATTTAGTGGTTTCTGCTATATCAGAGCTATTTGAAATCTATCCCTAAAAGGGTATATAATATTGAAGGTGCACATAGGGTCATTCAGAATAACTTCACACACACGCTTCTGTGCATTTCCAAGTCTAATTCTGTCACTAAATCCATACCGGTGACCCAGCGCCTAAATACTAGGCCTCAAATTTAAATCCCTCTAAATCTCTCGTTACCCACCACTGTACTGTTGTTGCTGGGCAAGATATTTAGTGTCCGTCAAAGCACATTTTTTGTTCTGGGTTGAAGTACAATTCCCAATTTAGCAATTTCATAATTTAGTGGTTTCTGCTATATCAGAGCTATTTGAAATCTATCCCTAAAAGGGTATATAATATTGAAGGTGCACATAGGGTCATTCAGAATAACTTCACACACACGCTTCTGTGCATTTCCAAGTCTAATTCTGTCACTAAATCCATACCGGTGACCCAGCGCCTAAATACTAGGCCTCAAATTTAAATCCCTCTAAATCTCTCGTTACCCACCGCTGTACTGTTGTTGCTGGGCAAGATATTTAGTGTCCGTCAAAGCACATTTTTTGTTCTGGGTTGAAGTACAATTCCCAATTTAGCAATTTCATAATTTAGTGGTTTCTGCTATATCAGAGCTATTTGAAATCTATCCCTAAAAGGGTATATAATATTGAAGGTGCACATAGGGTCATTCAGAATAACTTCACACACACGCTTCTGTGCATTTCCAAGTCTAATTCTGTCACTAAATCCATACCGGTGACCCAGCGCCTAAATACTAGGCCTCAAATTTAAATCCCTCTAAATCTCTCGTTACCCACCGCTGTACTGTTGTTGCTGGGCAAGATATTTAGTGTCCGTCAAAGCACATTTTTTGTTCTGGGTTGAAGTACAATTCCCAATTTAGCAATTTCATAATTTAGTGGTTCCTGCTATATCAGAGCTATTTGAAATCTATCCCAAAAAGGGTATATAATATTGAAGGTGCACATTGGGTCATTCAGAATAACTTCACACACACCCGCTACTGTGTATTTCCAAGTCTAATTCTGTCACTAAACCCATACCTGTCACCCAGCGCCTAAATACTAGGCCTCAAATTTAAATCCCTCTAAATCTCTCGTTACCCACCGCTGTACTGTTGTTGCTGGGCAAGATATTTAGTGTCCGTCAAAGCACATTTTTTGTTCTGGGTTGAAGTACAATTCCCAATTTAGCAATTTCATAATTTAGTGGTTTCTGCTATATCAGAGCTATTTGAAATCTATCCCTAAAAGGGTATATAATATTGAAGGTGCACATAGGGTCATTCAGAATAACTTCACACACACGCTTCTGTGCATTTCCAAGTCTAATTCTGTCACTAAATCCATACCGGTGACCCAGCGCCTAAATACTAGGCCTCAAATTTAAATCCCTCTAAATCTCTCGTTACCCACCGCTGTACTGTTGTTGCTGGGCAAGATATTTAGTGTCCGTCAAAGCACATTTTTTGTTCTGGGTTGAAGTACAATTCCCAATTTAGCAATTTCATAATTTAGTGGTTTCTGCTATATCAGAGCTATTTGAAATCTATCCCTAAAAGGGTATATAATATTGAAGGTGCACATAGGGTCATTCAGAATAACTTCACACACACGCTTCTGTGCATTTCCAAGTCTAATTCTGTCACTAAATCCATACCGGTGACCCAGCGCCTAAATACTAGGCCTCAAATTTAAATCCCTCTAAATCTCTCGTTACCCACCGCTGTACTGTTGTTGCTGGGCAAGATATTTAGTGTCCGTCAAAGCACATTTTTTGTTCTGGGTTGAAGTACAATTCCCAATTTAGCAATTTCATAATTTAGTGGTTCCTGCTATATCAGAGCTATTTGAAATCTATCCCAAAAAGGGTATATAATATTGAAGGTGCACATTGGGTCATTCAGAATAACTTCACACACACCCGCTACTGTGTATTTCCAAGTCTAATTCTGTCACTAAACCCATACCTGTCACCCAGCGCCTAAATACTAGGCCTCAAATTTAAATCCCTCTAAATCTCTCGTTACCCACCGCTGTACTGTTGTTGCTGGGCAAGATATTTAGTGTCCGTCAAAGCACATTTTTTGTTCTGGGTTGAAGTACAATTCCCAATTTAGCAATTTCATAATTTAGTGGTTTCTGCTATATCAGAGCTATTTGAAATCTATCCCTAAAAGGGTATATAATATTGAAGGTGCACATAGGGTCATTCAGAATAACTTCACACACACGCTTCTGTGCATTTCCAAGTCTAATTCTGTCACTAAATCCATACCGGTGACCCAGCGCCTAAATACTAGGCCTCAAATTTAAATCCCTCTAAATCTCTCGTTACCCACCGCTGTACTGTTGTTGCTGGGCAAGATATTTAGTGTCCGTCAAAGCACATTTTTTGTTCTGGGTTGAAGTACAATTCCCAATTTAGCAATTTCATAATTTAGTGGTTTCTGCTATATCAGAGCTATTTGAAATCTATCCCTAAAAGGGTATATAATATTGAAGGTGCACATAGGGTCATTCAGAATAACTTCACACACACGCTTCTGTGCATTTCCAAGTCTAATTCTGTCACTAAATCCATACCGGTGACCCAGCGCCTAAATACTAGGCCTCAAATTTAAATCCCTCTAAATCTCTCGTTACCCACCACTGTACTGTTGTTGCTGGGCAAGATATTTAGTGTCCGTCAAAGCACATTTTTTGTTCTGGGTTGAAGTACAATTCCCAATTTAGCAATTTCATAATTTAGTGGTTCCTGCTATATCAGAGCTATTTGAAATCTATCCCAAAAAGGGTATATAATATTGAAGGTGCACATTGGGTCATTCAGAATAACTTCACACACACCCGCTACTGTGTATTTCCAAGTCTAATTCTGTCACTAAACCCATACCTGTCACCCAGCGCCTAAATACTAGGCCTCAAATTTAAATCCCTCTAAATCTCTCGTTACCCACCGCTGTACTGTTGTTGCTGGGCAAGATATTTAGTGTCCGTCAAAGCACATTTTTTGTTCTGGGTTGAAGTACAATTCCCAATTTAGCAATTTCATAATTTAGTGGTTTCTGCTATATCAGAGCTATTTGAAATCTATCCCTAAAAGGGTATATAATATTGAAGGTGCACATAGGGTCATTCAGAATAACTTCACACACACGCTTCTGTGCATTTCCAAGTCTAATTCTGTCACTAAATCCATACCGGTGACCCAGCGCCTAAATACTAGGCCTCAAATTTAAATCCCTCTAAATCTCTCGTTACCCACCGCTGTACTGTTGTTGCTGGGCAAGATATTTAGTGTCCGTCAAAGCACATTTTTTGTTCTGGGTTGAAGTACAATTCCCAATTTAGCAATTTCATAATTTAGTGGTTCCTGCTATATCAGAGCTATTTGAAATCTATCCCAAAAAGGGTATATAATATTGAAGGTGCACATTGGGTCATTCAGAATAACTTCACACACACCCGCTACTGTGTATTTCCAAGTCTAATTCTGTCACTAAACCCATACCTGTCACCCAGCGCCTAAATACTAGGCCTCAAATTTAAATCCCTCTAAATCTCTCGTTACCGCTGTACTGTTGTAGCTGGGAAAGTTATTTAGTGCCCGTCAAAGCACATTTTTTGTTCTGGGTTGAAGTACAATTCCCAATTTAGCAATTTCATAATTTAGTGGTTCCTGCTATATCAGAGCTATTTGAAATCTATCCCAAAAAGGGTATATAATATTCAAGGTGCACATTGGGTCATTCAGAATAACTTCACACACACGCTTCTGTGCATTTCCAAGTCTAATTCTGTCACTAAATCCATACCGGTCACCCAGCGCCTAAATACTAGGCCTCAAATTTATATCCCGCTGAATTTGAATACAATACATTGGGCCAAATAATATATTTGTTGTTGTGGTGAACCATAACAATGAGAAAAACATCTAGTAAGGGACGCGGACGTGGACATGGTCGTGGTGGTGTTAGTGGACCCTCTGGTGCTGGGAGAGGACGTGGCCGTTCTGCCACATCCACACGTCCTAGTGTACCAACTACCTCAGGTCCCAGTAGCCGCCAGAATTTACAGCGATATATGGTGGGGCCCAATGCCGTTCTAAGGATGGTAAGGCCTGAGCAGGTACAGGCATTAGTCAATTGGGTGGCCGACAGTGGATCCAGCACGTTCACATTATCTCCCACCCAGTCTTCTGCAGAAAGCGCACAGATGGCGCCTGAAAACCAACCCCATCAGTCTGTCACATCACCCCCATGCATACCAGGGAAACTGTCTCAGCCTCAAGTTATGCAGCAGTCTCTTATGCTGTTTGAAGACTCCGCTGGCAGGGTTTCCCAAGGGCATCCACCTAGCCCTTCCCCAGCGGTGAAAGACATAGAATGCACTGACGCACAACCACTTATGTTTCCTGATGATGAGGACATGGGAATACCACCTCAGCATGTCTCTGATGATGACGAAACACAGGTGCCAACTGCTGCGTCTTTCTGCAGTGTGCAGACTGAACAGGAGGTCAGGGATCAAGACTGGGTGGAAGACGATGCAGGGGACGATGAGGTCCTAGACCCCACATGGAATGAAGGTCGTGCCACTGACTTTCACAGTTCGGAGGAAGAGGCAGTGGTGAGACCGAGCCAACAGCGTAGCAAAAGAGGGAGCAGTGGGCAAAAGCAGAACACCCGCCGCCAAGAGACTCCGCCTGCTACTGACCGCCGCCATCTGGGACCGAGCACCCCAAAGGCAGCTTCAAGGAGTTCCCTGGCATGGCACTTCTTCAAACAATGTGCTGACGACAAGACCCGAGTGGTTTGCACGCTGTGCCATCAGAGCCTGAAGCGAGGCATTAACGTTCTGAACCTGAGCACAACCTGCATGACCAGGCACCTGCATGCAAAGCATGAACTGCAGTGGAGTAAACACCTTAAAACCAAGGAAGTCACTCAGGCTCCCCCTGCTACCTCTTCTGCTGCTGCCGCCTCGGCCTATTCTGCTGCTGCCGCCTCGGCCTCTTCCTCCGCCTCTGGAGGAACGTTGGCACCTGCCGCCCAGCAAACAGGGGATGTACCACCAACACCACCACCACCACCTCCGTCACCAAGCGTCTCAACCATGTCACACGCCAGCGTTCAGCTCTCCATCTCACAAACATTTGATAGAAAGCGTAAATTCCCACCTAGCCACCCTCGATCCCTGGCCCTGAATGCCAGCATTTCTAAACTACTGGCCTATGAAATGCTGTCATTTAGGCTGGTGGACACAGACAGCTTCAAACAGCTCATGTCGCTTGCTGTCCCACAGTATGTTGTTCCCAGCCGGCACTACTTCTCCAAGAGAGCCGTGCCTTCCCTGCACAACCAAGTATCCGATAAAATCAAGTGTGCACTGCGCAACGCCATCTGTAGCAAGGTCCACCTAACCACAGATACGTGGACCAGTAAGCACGGCCAGGGACGCTATATCTCCCTAACTGCACACTGGGTAAATGTAGTGGCAGCTGGGCCCCAGGCGGAGAGCTGTTTGGCGCACGTCCTGCCGCCGCCAAGGATCGCAGGGCAACATTCTTTGCCTCCTGTTGCCACCTCCTCCTTCTCGGCTTCCTCCTCCTCTTCTTCCACCTGCTCATCCAGTCAGCCACACACCTTCACCACCAACTTCAGCACAGCCCGGGGTAAACGTCAGCAGGCCATTCTGAAACTCATATGTTTGGGGGACAGGCCCCACACCGCACAGGAGTTGTGGCGGGGTATTGAACAACAGACCGACGAGTGGTTGCTGCCGGTGAGCCTCAAGCCCGGCCTGGTGGTGTGTGATAATGGGCGAAATCTCGTTGCAGCTCTGGGACTAGCCAATTTGACGCACATCCCTTGCTTGGCGCATGTGCTGAATTTGGTGGTGCAGAAGTTCATTCACAACTACCCCGACATGTCAGAGCTGCTGCATAAAGTGCGGGCCGTCTGTTCGCGCTTCCGGCGTTCACATCCTGCCGCTGCTCGCCTGTCTGCGCTACAGCGTAACTTCGGCCTTCCCGCTCACCGCCTCATATGCGACGTGCCCACCAGGTGGAACTCCACCTTGCACATGCTGGACAGACTGTGCGAGCAGCAGCAGGCCATAGTGGAGTTTCAGCTGCAGCACGCACGGGTCAGTCGCACTACAGAACAGCACCACTTCACCACCAATGACTGGGCCTCCATGCGAGACCTGTGTGCCCTGTTGCGCTGTTTCGAGTACTCCACCAACATGGCCAGTGGCGATGACACCGTTATCAGCGTTACAATACCACTTCTATGTCTCCTTGAGAAAACACTTAGGGCGATGATGGAACAGGAGGTGGCCCAGGAGGAGGAGGAGGAGGATGAGGAAGAGGGGTCATTTTTAGCACTTTCAGGCCAGTCTCTTCGAAGTGACTCAGAGGGAGGTTTTTTGCAACAGCAGAGGCCAGGTACAAATGTGGCCAGCCAGGGCCCACTACTGGAGGACGAGGAGGACGAGGATGAGGAGGAGGTGGAGGAGGATGAGGATGAAGCATGGTCACAGCGGGGTGGCACCCAACGCAGCTCGGGTCCATCACTGGTGCGTGGCTGGGGGGAAAGGCAGGACGATGACGATACGCCTCCCACAGAGGACAGCTTGTCCTTACCCCTGGGCAGCCTGGCACACATGAGCGACTACATGCTGCAGTGCCTGCGCAACGACAGCAGAGTTGCCCACATTTTAACCTGTGCGGACTACTGGGTTGCCACCCTGCTGGATCCACGCTACAAAGACAATGTGCCCACCTTACTTCCTGCACTGGAGCGTGATAGGAAGATGCGCGAGTACAAGCGCACGTTGGTAGACGCGCTACTGAGAGCATTCCCAAATGTCACAGGGGAACAAGTGGAAGCCCAAGGCCAAGGCAGAGGAGGAGCAAGAGGTCGCCAAGGCAGCTGTGTCACGGCCAGCTCCTCTGAGGGCAGGGTTAGCATGGCAGAGATGTGGAAAACTTTTGTCAACACGCCACAGCTAACTGCACCACCACCTGATACGCAACGTGTTAGCAGGAGGCAACATTTCACTAACATGGTGGAACAGTACGTGTGCACACCCCTCCACGTACTGACTGATGGTTCGGCCCCATTCAACTTCTGGGTCTCTAAATTGTCCACGTGGCCAGAGCTAGCCTTTTATGCCTTGGAGGTGCTGGCCTGCCCGGCAGCCAGCGTTTTGTCTGAACGTGTATTCAGCACGGCAGGGGGCGTCATTACAGACAAACGCAGCCGCCTGTCTACAGCCAATGTGGACAAGCTGACGTTCATAAAAATGAACCAGGCATGGATCCCACAGGACCTGTCCGTCCCTTGTCCAGATTAGACATTAACTACCTCCCCATAACCATATATTATTGGACTCCAGGGCACTTCCTCATTCAATCCTATTTTTATTTTCATTTTACCATTATATTGCGATGCTACCCAAAGTTGAATGAACCTCTCCTCTGCCTGTGTGCTAGGCCTAAATATATGCCAATGGACTGTTGCAGTGGTGGCTGACATGAAGCCTGATTCTCTGCTATGACATGCAGACTAATTCTCTGCTGACATGAAGCCAGATTGTCTGTTACGGGACCTCTCTCCTCTGCCTGGGTGCTGGGCCTAAATTTATGACAATGGACTGTTGCAGTGGTGGCTGACGTGAAGCCTGATTCTCTGCTATGACATGCAGACTGATTCTCTGCTGACATGAAGCCAGATCGTCTGTTACGGGACCTCTCTGCTCTGCCTGTGTGCTAGGCCTAAATATATGCCAATGGACTGTTGCAGTGGTGGGTGACGTGAAGCCTCATTCTCTGCTATGACATGCAGACTGATTCTCTGCTGACATGAAGCCAGATTGTCTGTTACGGGACCTCTCTGCTCTGCCTGTGTGCTAGGCCTAAATATATGCCAATGGACTGTTGCAGTGGTGGGTGACGTGAAGCCTCATTCTCTGCTATGACATGCAGACTGATTCTCTGCTGTCATGAAGCCAGATTGTCTGTTACGGGACCTCTCTGCTCTGCCTGTGTGCTAGGCCTAAATATATGCCAATGGACTGTTGCAGTGGTGGGTGACGTGAAGCCTCATTCTCTGCTATGACATGCAGACTGATTCTCTGCTGACATGAAGCCAGATCCTCTGTTACGGGACCTCTCTCCTCTGCCTGTGTGTGTGCTGGGCCTAAATATATGCCAATGGACTGTTGCAGTGGTGGGTGACGTGAAGCCTCATTCTCTGCTATGACATGCAGACTGATTCTCTGCTGTCATGAAGCCAGATTGTCTGTTACGGGACCTCTCTGCTCTGCCTGTGTGCTAGGCCTAAATATATGCCAATGGACTGTTGCAGTGGTGGGTGACGTGAAGCCTCATTCTCTGCTATGACATGCAGACTAATTCTCTGCTGACATGAAGACAGATTCTCTGTTACGGGACCTCTCTCCTCTGCCTGTGTGTGTGCTGGGCCTAAATATATGCCAATGGACTGTTGCAGTGGTGGCTGACGTGAAGCCTCATTCTCTGCTATGACATGCAGACTGATTCTCTGCTGACATGAAGCCAGATTCTCTGTTACGGGACCTCTCTCCTCTGCCTGTGTGTGTGCTGGGCCTAAATATATGCCAATGGACTGTTGCAGTGGTGGCTGACGTGAAGCCTCATTCTCTGCTATGACATGCAGACTGATTCTCTGCTGACATGAAGCCAGATTCTCTGTTACGGGACCTCTCTCCTCTGCCTGTGTGTGTGCTGGGCCTAAATATATGCCAATGGACTGTTGCAGTGGTGGCTGACGTGAAGCCTCATTCTCTGCTATGACATGCAGACTGATTCTCTGCTGACATGAAGCCAGATTCTCTGTTACGGGACCTCTCTCCTCTGCCTGTGTGTGTGCTGGGCCTAAATATATGCCAATGGACTGTTGCAGTGGTGGCTGACGTGAAGCCTCATTCTCTGCTATGACATGCAGACTAATTCTCTGCTGACATGAAGACAGATTCTCTGTTACGGGACCTCCCTCCTCTGCCTGGGTGCTGGGCCTAAATATATGCCAATGGACTGTTGCAGTGGTGGCTGACGTGAAGCCTCATTCTCTGCTATGACATGCAGACTGATTCTCTGCTGACATGAAGACAGATTCTCTGTTACGGGACCTCTCTCCTCTGCCTGTGTGCTAGGCCTAAATATATGCCAATGGACTGTTGCAGTGGTGGGTGACGTGAAGCCTCATTCTCTGCTATGACATGCAGACTGATTCTCTGCTGTCATGAAGCCAGATTGTCTGTTACGGGACCTCTCTGCTCTGCCTGTGTGCTAGGCCTAAATATATGCCAATGGACTGTTGCAGTGGTGGGTGACGTGAAGCCTCATTCTCTGCTATGACATGCAGACTAATTCTCTGCTGACATGAAGACAGATTCTCTGTTACGGGACCTCTCTCCTCTGCCTGTGTGTGTGCTGGGCCTAAATATATGCCAATGGACTGTTGCAGTGGTGGCTGACGTGAAGCCTCATTCTCTGCTATGACATGCAGACTGATTCTCTGCTGACATGAAGCCAGATTCTCTGTTACGGGACCTCTCTCCTCTGCCTGTGTGCTAGGCCTAAATATATGCCAATGGACTGTTGCAGTGGTGGCTGACGTGAAGCCTCATTCTCTGCTATGACATGCAGACTAATTCTCTGCTGACATGAAGACAGATTCTCTGTTACGGGACCTCTCTCCTCTGCCTGGGTGCCGGGGCCTAAATATCTGAGAATGGACTGTTCCAGTGGTGGGTGACGGGAAGCCAGATTCTCTGCTATGGAACCTCTCTCCAATTGATTTTGGTTAATTTTTATTTATTTAATTTTTATTTTAATTAATTTCCCTATCCACATTTGTTTGCAGGGGATTTACCTACATGTTGCTGCCTTTTGCAGCCCTCTAGCCCTTTCCTGGGCTGTTTTACAGCCGTTTTAGTGCCGAAAAGTTCGGGTCCCCATTGACTTCAATGGGGTTCGGGTTCGGGACGAAGTTCGGATCGGGTTCGGATCCCGAACCCGAACATTTCCGGGATGTTCGGCCGAACTTCTCGAACCCGAACATCCAGGTGTTCGCTCAACTCTAGTCCTGGGCTCTTGACTTTGGGGGTTGATTTTAGGGCCTTCTTAACTTCCTCCAAAGTTACTGGGGCTATCAATACCTCCTTATCAGAGTCTGATAATACTGGCAAATTTAGACCTTGTAGATAGGATTGTCTTTTCATGACGGTTTCTAATCACTTCACTAGAGTCGTCTTTCCTCAGATTGTACAGATCATGGTAATACGTGGTAAACGCCTTAGATATGATCTTAGCATCTGTGGAGAGAGAACCATCCGGTGTCATCATTTGCTTAATATAGGATTGCTCTGCCCTTTTCTTTATCATTGCCGTCATGATCTTACTGCCTCTATTACCGTAAACATAATGTTTTTGTTTAACCCTCAAATATGCTTTGGCAACCCTAATGTTAAGCACAGACTTGAGTTCTTGCCTGAGTGATACTAGTGTCTCAAACTCTTTTTCTGCTAAAGACCTTTTGTGTGAGCTTTCCAATTGTGAAATACGGGTTAAGAGTTCCGATAAACGCTTTGCCCTCTCCTTCTTGATATATGAACCTAACGCAATAAACTCCCCTCGTATTACGGCCTTATGCGCCTCGCAAGAGATAGCTGGAGATGCAACGGTGTTCACATTTAAATCAAAATAGTCTTGCAACTTCTTTGTGATAGAATCCACATGAGCTTGCGTATCTAATATAGTGTGATTTAGGCCTCTTTCACACGGGCATCATTTTTTTTGCCCGGATAAGAGGCGGGTGCGTTGCGGGAAAATGCGCGATTTTTCCTCGCGAGTGCAAAACATTGTAATGCGTTTTGCACTCGCGTGAGAAAAATCGTGCATGTTTGGTACCCAAACCCGAACTTCTTCACAGAAGTCTGGGCTTGGGATTGATGTTCTGAAGATTGTATTATTTTCCCTTATAACATGGTTATAAGGGAAAATAATAGCATTCTGAATACAGAATGCATAGTAAAAGAGCGCTAGAAGGGTTAAAAAAATAAAAAAAAATTTAACTCACCTTAGTCCACTTGATCGTGAAGCCCGGCATCTCCTTGTGTCTCCTTTGTTGAATAGGACCTGTGGTGAGCATTAAATACAGGTAAAGGACCTTTGATGACGTCACTCCGGTCATCACATGGTATGTCACATGATCTTTTACCATGGTGATTCACCATGGTAAAAGACCATGTGATGACCGGAGTGACGTCATCAAAGGTCCTTTACCTGTATTTAATGCTCACCACAGGTCCTATTCAACAAAGGAGACACAAGGAGATGCCGGGCTTCGCGATCAAGTGGACTAAGGTGAGTTAAATTTTTTTTTATTTTTTTTTAACCCTTCTAGCGCTCTTTTACTATGCATTCTGTATTCAGAATGCTATTATTTTCCCTTATAACCATGTTATAAGGGAAAATAATAATGATCGGGTCTCCATCCCGATCGTCTCCTAGCAACCCTGCGTGAAAATCGCACCGCATCCGCACTTGCTTGCGGATGCTATGCGATTTTCACGCTTCCCATTCACTTCTATGTGAAAATCGGACAATATAGAGCATGCTGCGATTTTCACTCAACGCACAAGTGATGCGTGAAAATCACCGCTCATGTGAACAGCCCCATAGAAATGAATGGGTCCGGATTCAGTGCGGGTGCAATGCGTTCAACTCACGCATCGCATCCGCACGGAATACTCGCCCGTGTCAAAGGGGCCTTAGTCTCCAAGACCACTCTCTCCCAGCTAAATCGGGGAGTTGGATGGCACAGGATACCAAAGCATGATCCGACACTGTTATGCTGTCAATAGTGGCAGACTTAATCAGCGTCAGATTGTTATCCAGGCACATGAGGTAATCTAGTCTTTGGTATGACCTGTGTGGGTTAGAATAAAAGGTGTAGTCTCTTCTATTCCCGTGTACTGACCGCCAGACATCTGCTAAATGTAGTGTCTTTAAGCGTCCCTATAAAGATTTCAGGGCCCTAAATGAAATAGCTGACCTCTGGGAGGAAGAGTCCAATAGGGGGTTTAAAGTCAAATTGAAGTCACCCCCTATTAAGATCCATCCAAATACGAAGGCAGATATTTTATCCAGTATCCCTAGCAACCACTGGACCGTTTTGACGTTGGGGGCGTATAAGTTACATAGTGTAAATTTCGGATGACCTATTTCACAGTTTACCAGCAAGTATCGCCCCTCCGGATCAATTAACTGGGAATGCAAGGTAAAGGGAACATGTCTCCTCAACCCAATGCTAACCCCTTTGGATGCAGCTTTATCGGAGCATGAATGGAACCAATAGTGGAATGCGGAATTGCCTAAATTGGGAATATGATTGGCAGTGAAATGTGTTTCTTGCAGCATAATAATATCCGTTGCTGCCGCCTTGATTGTCCGGAAAACCCGGCTCCGTTTTACTGGGCCTTTGCAGCTATGAACATTAAATGTTGCGATATTAAGTACTAACGGTGCCATTCATGCATTACACAGAAAGATTCACCCTGCATATAACCATCTGGACCAAGGGATGGAGTGTATAACTTAGAATACTTAAAAAAACAATGCACAACTTAAGCAATAATATAGATGAGCCGGACTCCTAGGTAAGACTCTGTGTCTTGGGGGGTGATAATCCAACGACATAATCATATCCTGATCGGCCTAGATCCTTTTTTTGTACCCGACAGGGTAAAATTGAAACATAGCGAAGATACTACCTACAGGTCCTTCTCAAAAAATTAGCATATTGTGATAAAGTTCATTATTTTCTGTAATGTACTGATAAACATTAGACTTTCATATATTTTAGATTCATTACACACCAACTGAAGTAGTTCAAGCCTTTTATTGTTTTAATATTGATGATTTTGGCATACAGCTCATCAAAACCCAAAATTCCTATCTCAAAAAATTAGCATATCATGACAAGGTTCTCTAAACGAGCTATTAACCTAATCATCTGAATCAACTAATTAACTCTAAACACCTGCAAAAGATTCCTGAGGCTTTTAAAAACTCCCAGCCAACCCCAGCCTGGTTCATTACTCAAAACCGCAATCATGGGTAAGGCTGCCGACCTGACTGCTGTCCAGAAGGCCATCATTGACACCCTCAAGCAAGAGGGTAAGACACAGAAAGAAATTTCTGAACGAATAGGCTGTTCCCAGAGTGCTGTATCAAGGCACCTCAGTGGGAAGTCTGTGGGAAGGAAAAAGTGTGGCAGAAAACGCTGCACAACGAGAAGAGGTGACCGGACCCTGAGGAAGATTGTGGAGAAGGACCGATTCCAGACCTTGGGGACCTGCGGAAGCAGTCGACTGAGTCTGGAGTAGAAACATCCAGAGCCACCGTGTACAGGCGTGTGCAGGAAATGGGCTACAGGTGCCGCATTCCCCAGGTCAAGCCACTTCTGAACCAGAAACTGCGGCAGAAGCGCCTGACCTGGGCTACATAGAAGTAGCACCGGACCGTTGCATGTCATTCGGAAATCAAGGTGCCAGAGTCTGGAGGAAAACTGGGGAGAGGGAAATGCCAAAATGCCTGAAGTCCAGTGTCAAGTACCCACAGTCAGTGATGGTCTGGGGTGCCATGTCAGCTGCTGGTGTTGGTCCGATGTGTTTTATCAAGGGCAGGGTCAATGCAGCTAGCTATCAGGAGATTTTGGAGCACTTCATGCTTCCATCTGCTGAAAAGCTTTATGGAGATGAAGATTTCATTTTTCAGCACGACCTGGCACCTGCTCACAGTGCCAAAACCACTGGTAAATGGTTTACTGACCATGGTATTACTGTGCTCAATTGGCCTGCCAACTCTCCTGACCTGAACCCCATAGAGAATCTGTGGGATATTGGGAAGAGAAAGTTGAGAGACGCAAGACCCAACACTCTGGATGAGCTTAAGGCCGCTATGGAAGCATCCTGGGCCTCCATAACACCTCAGCAGTGCCACAGGCTGATTGCCTCCATGCCACGCCGCATTGAAGCAGTCATTTCTGCAAAAGGATTCCCGACCAAGTATTGAGTGCATAACTGAACATAATTATTTGAAGGTTGACTTTTTTTGTATTAAAAACACTTTTCTTTTATTGGTTGGATGAAATATGCTAATTTTTTGAGATAGGAAATTTGGGTTTTCATGAGCTGTATGCCAAAATCATCAATATTAAAAGAATAAAAGGCTTGAACTACTTCAGTTGGTGTGTAATGAATCTAAAATATATGAAAGTCTAATGTTTATCAGTACATTACAGAAAATAATGAACTTTATCACAATATGCTAATTTTTTGAGAAGGACCTGTATTATAACATACATCTACATCCTCACAATTATAAATTCTAACTACAGAGTAGTATAAGGCATTATAGGGCGCTAATATACATCATTTGTCACATAGCTTAAGATAAACAGTGGTTAGAGGGTGATGTTCAGGAAGGGTAACAAAACTAAATTATACTGCTCTAATGAGCATTACAGGGAGAGAAAAAACGGCCTCTTATGTGTATATGATCGCGTACAGCAGCCATCTATTAGAGGTTCAGATGTCCACATCTCTGCTGGCAGCTTTTCTGTTCCGCCCGTTCCTCTGTTGTTTCGGTTTCAACCATGGTGAGGTCGTCGGTAGAGGCGGCAATTTCTTCTGAAGGGACTGGTAGCCAGGAGGGGATCTCCACAGGGGTTACATCTATCATTTCCCAAAAGGGGACTAAATCTGCAGGTGTTCTCACGGTGAAGTGGCGGTTACCCGCAGTGATCAGTATGTCAAAAGGAAATAGCCACCTGTAAGGAAACCTCGAGGTATGCAAGAGGTCCGTTAGTGGTTTTAACAGTCTCCTCTTTTGGAGAGTAGAAGCTGCTAAATCTTAAAATATTTGAATATTTCTGCCTTGTAAGGTTACTTCCTTCAGCTCTCTTGCTTTTTGCAAAATTTCCTCAGTGTCCCTGTAACTTAGTATACCACAGATGATGTCTCTGGGGTTCTCTGAGGTACTAGGTTTGGGCCTCAGTGCACGATGGACCCTCTCAACCGTGATGTTCTGAGCTCTTTCCTGGCCCAGCAGGGAGGTGAACAGTACGTCCATCGTTTTCATTAAGTCCTCTTTATCATCTGCCTCAGGGAGGCCTCTTATCCTGACAATACGACGACGACTCCTATTCTCCTGGCCCTCCATTTGTAGCAGCAGGCTGTTCATGGCTCTAGTGTGAGAGCCCAATGAGCTTTTAACCGCCATATTAAAAGAAAGCATGGCGTCTTGCACTTGCTCTAGGGACTCGACTCTGTCCCCAATATGGCGGACGTCCACCTTTATAGTAGCCAGGTCAGCTGCAATGGGGGCTAGAGCTTTTTGCAGAGCTTGTTCTATGAAGTCTCTAGTGAGCGCCGCTTGTTCAGCCTCTGCCCGTGACCCGCTCACCTCACTTGTATCCTCGTGCGGTGCTTCGGGACTCGAGGTCTCACGAGAGTCTCCTGCCCCATGCCTTTTCTGCGCCATCTTTAGCGTGTGCGCGGGTGTCTGGGGAGCTGATTTCTGGAGGTATTTCTCCATATCAGATTGATGCGGTAGGTCTCTCCTTTGCTCCGAAGTGACTCTAGTCAGTTCCTTGGATTGAATCTTCATCCCTGCTCTCCGGGTAGTGCTGTTAGAAGGCTGAATTAGGATCTAGTGGCGGGAGCTCCGCTCTCAAGCGGCCGCCATCATTTATCTCTAGACACTGCCTCTGGATACCTTATCTTTGCTGAACAGTTTGGATTGGACCCTGGAAATCCTGACGTCTCATCCCTAGTACCACATTACATGGACTAATACTGCGCATAAGTACTTTGGCCTGGTCACTGGCTGTCCCCTTGCTGTTTTCCTGCATAGGTTATTATTTGGGTTGGTTGCCTATATATGCTAACTGGTTTGGACTGTACTGCCGTTTATTTAATAAATCCACTACGTTTAACCTCTGTCTGGTTGCTTGGGGTTCTGCACCAGTACAGAACAGTAGGCCCTAACCTCCAGTTACCATAGATCGTATCCAGCAGCAACTGTAACATCCCAGAGTGGGGTTACTAAACGCTTTTACCCCGCTACAATCTGCTAAGAGCATTAATATTGTCATCTGATGTGATTTCCCTCATGTCATTCACAACTGTTCAGATGAAACCATTTTAAATGTTATATTTCCTTTGTAATGTTTCAGGTCTACCAGCAGGTGGCGGCATTGTTGGTAAGCATAGTTTTAATGTTATTGCCATTCAGAATGGAACATTCCAGTTCTGTTCTGTCCCCCCTGCTTAAGGGAAGTGGAGTTTCCCATGCCCTGCAGCAAGGGAGGAAAAAAACTGTTAGATCCGGTGTGTTCCAGCTCTCCCTGCAAGGGGAAGGCTGAGCAACTAGGAGCTCCCAGAAATAGGGATTCCAAAACCAGGATCTCGGTTGAGACCAAAGATCCCCATTCCCAGTCTGAGCCCTTAGCCTCAACTGGTGACCAGCAAGCAGCACTTCCAGAACTCGAGGACGAACTGTTCCCTGTGAACATAACTGTGAGTAACATCCAGAGACCAGGAAAAGCCAAATTCCTCCTCAGCTAGTCAGTCCCATACACAGCAGAAGATAGACAGAGCAGAAGATATAGATTCCTGCCATATTCTCCAGGCACATGATAGGAGCAGAAGAGATAGTAATCCCTGCCATAGATTGCCAGTACCTGCTGGGACCCAAGACTATTGCTGTAATTAATGTGGATTAATGCTGCCTCCAGTAAAGACAAGTTGAATTATATTACAAGTTTGTATCTCATTTACTGCTACTAAAACCCTCAATTACTCCTACTAGCAACACTCATTTATTGCAAGTGAGCCAGGATCCAGGAGTCTAGCCATACCAAGGTAGGAGACACCGTTGACACTATACCTACTACCACACAGAGACATTACACCACTCTGGCATTCCTCACCTGGTACGTGAGTTGCAACACCTTAAACGGCCCTGAGACTGTACCCTGCGCACGCTGCAATTGGCGTCACGAACAAACACTATAGACTTTTATACACATATCCTGACCCACTGCATAATTGGCGTCCGTGTAACTGTACCACAGTCCTGCTCATTGCATAAGTGGCGTCACAGGAACAGGATCGAGCTGTGTGCCAACAGAACCGGATCCAATAGAGTACCTCACCAGTATTTACCGTTGCCTTACTGCATGTACTTATTGCTAAGGAGTGTGGACTTGCATCAGCTGCAGCACAGTGGCAGCGCAGGGGTTAAGCAACTATCCCAGATATCTCCACCCAGCAGAGGGGAGGGAACCAAACAGCCTGCCTCCACAGAGAAAGCATTCCTACAGCAGTAGGAACAAAAGTGTTGAATACAAGTTCCCAGGAGGACAAAGAGATCGCTGCCCATACAGGAAGCAGGAAGTAAAGAGGCGGCCATTTTAAGAAAGGGAAATACAGCATTGTCTTCATTGAATGTGGGAGAATCGTCTGCTATTAAACCTGAGTGAGTACAATTGTGCAAATAACCTTGCTAAAGACTGTTAATAGTTGTTATCTGTCTGCCAGCGCACCATAAGTCCCGACATTGAGCAGTTTCAGCGACTCTTAACCCTTTCAGGACCAAGCCATTTTTTACCTTAAGGACCAGGCTACTTTTTGCAAATCTGACCAGTGTCAGTTTATGTGTGAATAACTTTAAAACACTTTGACTTATCCAGGCCGTTCTGAGATTGTTTTTTCGTCCCATATTGTACTTCATGACACTGGTAAAATGAAGTCCAAAAAATTTTTTTTTTTGCACAAAAAAATACAAAATTTACCCAAAATTTGGAAAAATTTGCAAATTTCAAAGTTTCAGTTTCTCTACTTCTGTAATAGATAGTAATACCCCTAAAAATTGTGATGACTTTACATTCCCCATATGTCTACTTCATGTTTGGATCATTTTGGGAATTACATTTTATTTTTTGGGGACGTTACAAGGCTTAGAAGTTTAGAAGCATTTTTCGGAAAATTTCCAAAACCCAATTTTTAGGGACCACTACAGCTCTGAAGTCACTTTGTGAGGCTTACATAATTGAAACCACCCAAAAATGACCCCATTCTATAAACTACACCCCTCAAGGTATTCAAAACTGATTTTACAAACTTGGTTAACCCTTTAGGTGTTGCACAAGAGTTATTGGCAAATGGGGATGAAATTTGAGAATTTCATTTTTTTGCCTAATTTTCCATTTTAACCCATTTTTTCCACTAACAAAGCAAGGGTTAACAGTCAAACAAGACTGTATCTTTATTGCCCTGACTCTGCCGTTTACAGAAACACCCCATATGTGGCCGTAAACTACTGTACGGCCACACAGTAGGGCGTAGAGTGAAAGGTGCGCAGTATGGTTTTTGGAAGCCAGATTTTGCTGGACAGTTTTTTTGACACCATGTCCCATTTGAAGCCCCCTGATGCACCCCTAGAGTAGAAACTCTATAAAAGTGACCCCATCTAAGAAACTACACCCCTCAAGGTATTCAAAACTGATTTTACAAACTTCGTTAACCCTTTAGGTGTTGCACAAGAGTTATTGGCAAATGGGGATAAAATTTGAGAATTTCATTTTTTTGCCTAATTTTCCATTTTAACCCATTTTTTTCCACTAACAAAGCAAGGGTTAACAGCCAAACAAGACTGCATCTTTATTGCCCTGACTCTGCCGTTTACAGAAACACCCCATATGTGGCTGTAAACTACTGTACGGCCACACAGCGGGGCGTAGAGTGAAAGGTGCGCCGTATGGTTTTTGGAAGCCAGATTTTGCTGGACAGTTTTTTTGACACCATGTCCCATTTGAAGCCCCCTGATGCACCCCTAGAGTAGAAACTCTATAAAAGTGACCCCATCTAAGAAACTACACCCCTCAAGGTATTCAAAACTGATTTTACAAACTTCGTTAACCCTTTAGGTGTTGCACAAGAGTTATTGGCAAATGGGGATAAAATTTTAGAATTTCATTTTTTTGCCTAATTTTCCATTTTAACCCATTTTTTCCACTAACAAAGCAAGGGTTAACAGCCAAACAAGACTGCATCTTTATTGCCCTGACTCTGCCGTTTACAGAAACACCCCATATGTGGCCGTAAACTACTGTACGGCCACACAGCGGGGCGTAGAGTGAAAGGTGCGCCGTATGGTTTTTGGAAGCCAGATTTTGCTGGACAGTTTTTTTGACACCATGTCCCATTTGAAGCCCCCTGATGCACCCCTAGAGTAGAAACTCCATAAAAGTGACCCTATCTAAGAAACTACACCCTTCAAGGTATTCAAAACTGATTTTACAAACGTTGTTAACCCTTTAGGTGTTCCACAAGAGTTATTGGCAAATAGAGATGAAATTTCAGAATTTAAATTTTTGGGCCAATTTTCCATTTTACTTTTTTTTTTTCCAGTTACAAAGCAAAGTTTAACAGCCAAACAAAACTCATTATTTATGGCCCTGATTCTGTAGTTTACAGAAACACCCCATATGTGGTCGCAAACCGCTGTATGGGCACACGGCAGGGCGCAGAAGGAAAGGGATGCCATATGGTTTTTGGAAGGCAGATTTTGCTAGACAGTTTTTTTGGGCACTATGTCCCATTTGAAGCCCCCCTGATGCACCCCTAGGTTAGAAACTCCAAAAGAGTGACCCCATTTTGGAAACTATGGGATAAGGTGGCAGTTTTGTTGGTACTATTTTAGGGTATATATGATTTTTGGTTGCTCTATATTACACTTTTTGTGAGGCAAAGTAACAAAAAATAGAAATTCTGAAATTTCATCTCCATTTGCCACTAACTCTTGTGGAACACTTAAAGGGTTAACACAGTTTGTAAAATCAGTTTTGAATATCTTGAGGGGTGTAGTTTCCAAAATGGGGTCACTTTTTGGAGTTTCTACTCTAGGGGTGCATCAGGGGGCTTCAAATGGGACATGGTGTCAAAAATACCAGTCCAGCAAAAACTGCCTTCCAAAAACCATATGGCATTCCTTTCCTTCTGTGCCCTGCCGTGTGGCCATACAGCAGTTTACGACCACATATGGGGCATTTATATAAACTACAGAATCAGGCCAATAAATATTGAGTTTTATTTGGCTGTTAACCCTTGCTTTGTTACGGGAAAAAATGGATTAAAATTGAAAATTTCCCAAAAAATAGGTGTTTTGGCACTGTTTTTATTTTTTATTATTTGCAACGTTCATCTGACAGGTACGATTATGTGCTATTGTTATAGAGCAAGTTCCTATGGACGTGGCAATACCTAATATGTCTACCTTTTTTAATTTATCTAGGTTTTACACAATAAAATCATTTTTGAAACAAAAAAAATCATGTTTTAGTGTCTCTATAGTCTGAGAGCCATAGTTTTTTCAGTTTTTAGTCGATTGTCTCAGGTTGGGTATCATTTTTGCGGGATGAGATGACGGTTAGATTGGTACTATTTTGGGGTGCATATGACTTTTTGATCGCTTGCTATTACACTTTTTGTGATGTAAGGTAACAAAAAAATTGCTTTTTTGACACCGTTTTTATTTAATTTTTTTTACAGTGTTCTCCTGAGGGGTTAGGTCATGTGGTATTTTTTTAGAGCAGGTTCTTACGGACGTGGCAATACCTAATATGTCTACCTTTATTTAATTTATCTAGGTTTTACACAATAATATCATTTTTGAAACAAAAAAAATCATGTTTTAGTGTCTCCATAGTCTGAGAGCCATAGTTTTTTCAGTTTTTAGTCGATTATCTCAGGTTGGGTATCATTTTTGCGGGATGAGATGACGGTTAGATTGGTACTATTTTGGGGTGCATATGACTTTTTGATCGCTTGCTATTACACTTTTTGTGATGTAAGGTAACAAAAAAATGGCTTTTTTGACACCGTTTTTATTTAATTTTTTTTACAGTGTTCACCTGAGGGGTTAGGTCATGTGGTATTTTTATAGAGCAGGTTCTTACGGACGTGGCAATACCTAATATGTCTACCTTTTTTTAATTTATCTAGGTTTTACACAATAATATCATTTTTGAAACAAAAAAAAATCATGTTTTAGTGTCTCCATAGTCTGAGAGCCATAGTTTTTTCAGTTTTTAGGCGATTGTCTCATGTAGGGGCTAATTTTTTGTGGGATGAGGTGACGGTTTGATTGGCACTATTTTGGCGTACATGTGACTTTTTTGATCACTTTTATTATCTTTTTTGGGAAGTAAGGTGGGCAAAATTTCTATTTCCTCATAGTTTTTATTTTTTTATTTTTATGGCGTTCACCGTGCGGGGAAAGTAACATGATTGTTTTATAGATCAGGTCGTTACGGACGCGGCGATACCTAATATGTGTAGCGTTTTTTATTTATTTTATTTTTATTCAGTGATAAATGTTTTTTTTTTTTTCTTTTACTTTTTTCACTTTTTTAAACATTTTTTTTGACCCAGACCCACTTGGTTCTTGAAGATCCAGTGGGTCTGATGTCTGTATAATACAGTACAGTACAATATACTATACAGTACTGCACTGTATTTTACTTACAGTTTGCCTGAACAGACCTATGCTTTCAGCATAGATCTGTTCAGTACCATGGACAGCAGGATGCCTGAGAAGGCATCCTGTTGCCATGGGAACCTTCCCCGTCTGTCACAACTGCGCAGACGGGTAAGGTTGAGGACGGGGCTGGCGGGGGGCTGTCTGGGGGCTCTCTCCCTCTCCCATCGGGGGCTGCAAAGGCACAGCAGCCCCCCGATCGGAGAGGGAGGGAGCTCTCTCTTACTGTTAACCTTTTCCATACAGCGGTCCGTACGGACCGCTGTATGGAAAGGGTTAAACGGCTGACATCGCATCAACGATGTCAGCCGTTTATACCAGGGTGCCAGCAATGTGCTGGCACCCTGGTATACCCACTGTACACCAACGATTATTGAAGGGGAGGCGGGCGGGGGATCGCGATCCCGCCTGCCGCACCGCCCGCCTCCCGCACTGCCCGCACTGCCCGCAACCCTCCCCCTGCACCACCCGCCCACATAATACCATTCAGGGGTGCAGGGGGGGGTAAAAAACGTTATTTTGGGAATTTTAAAGTTTCTGATCCCTGCGGTCAGGGACCGCAGGGATCAGAAACGGCATAAAGCGCTAAAAAACCGCAGGTCTGAATTGACCTGTGGTTTGAAGCAATCGCCGATACGGGGGGGTCACAGGACCCCCCTCGGCATTGACACTGGGTGCCTGGCTGTGTGTAACAGCCGGCACTCAGCGCTGTCACCATGTCTGCAGACATGGTGACAGTTTAATGCCATGACGAATATACTCGTCATGGAGCACTAACTAGCAGTGCTTTATGACGAGTATACACGTCATAGGTCGGGAAGGGGTTAAAGGAGCCACGCACCAATTCTGCTGCAGTCACCAACCTGCATTTAAAATTGCATTGAAGCCAGTACTAATCTCTCTAATCTGGTACTGGGCATCAAGGGACATGTCTGACCATGAAGATAGCACCCACTTTGACCGCAGCGATCCGCCAACAGCAGCGGCAGCCACCTGCATTATGCCTCTCACTATGCCATACTATTTTGGGGCACCCTGGCTCCCAAGTTACTCAGGAGAACCCCATTCACTCAGGGAATTCCGTAATAAAATGCTAACCACATTTAAGCTATATCCTGTATTACAGGATCAGAAAGTGGAAATCCTGACTGGCCAATTGCAGGGAGCTGCGCTCCGGGAGGTCAAGTACTGGCCCCAGTCAGAGCGGAAAACCGCTGAGCAGATCCTAGACCGACTCAGTACCACCTTTGAGACTAGGACCGCCTCTGAACTTAAAATGCGCTTCTTTGGAAAACAGCAGCAGTCAAAGGAGACCTTGAGAGACTTTGCCCTGTCCCTGCAGGAAGCACTGTGAGCTGTTATTCAGATTGATCCCCGTGAAACTGAGGGACAAGACCAAACCCTCAGGGAACATTTTATTGAAGGTGTCCTTGATGAATCCCTCAAACGTCAGCTGAAGATTCTTTCAGCTCAGCACCCAGATACCCCTTTCTTGGACTTTAAGGAACTTGCTATTGGCATCCTAGGGGAAAGTCACCAAGCTGAAGCTCCTAAAAACAAGAAGGCAGGGCCCACACTACGGCCTGCTACACACAGCCAAATAGCTGAGCACGGGCCCAGGCACCCATTCCAGATACTGTAGCAGCTCTTAGCTGAGAATATGGAGAGGATAAGGAAACAGCTAGAGCGACTAGAAAAACAACCCAAGGTGGGGAAAGGGACTTCAGCAAACAGAGACCTCTCTACGCCCAGTCCACAAGAATATCAGCGTCAGCTGGTCAGTAGATTGCCAAACCCCGGTTATCAAAACATCAGGGAACAGCGATGCCTGCATTGTCAGAGGTATGGACACATTGCAAAGGACTGCCGTCAGTTAAACGGGTATCCCCTGAGGTCGAGGACCGCCCCTCGGGAGGAAAAATACTAGGTCCCAAAGATCCAGCCTTTTTGCCAAGGTTTGTGGGTGCCCGCTCCGTGGTGGAAGTTGACATCAACGGAGTGAAGTTTCCTGCCTTAATTGATACCGGATCTCAAGTGACTACCATCCGCCAAGCAGCAATTGACACATGCTGAAACGGAGCCCAACTGATACAACCTCCTGAAGCTTGGCTCCAGATCATGGATACCAATGGCAATCCAGTGCCTATACTAGGTTATTGGGAACCTACCTTACAGATTGAAGATACTGAACTCTCATGTCAAGGAGTAATCGTGATTCAGGTCCCAGATGATGACAATTGCCCTGTGGCCCTGGGAATGAATGTACTCAGCAATTGCTACCCTCAATGGCTGAAAGCCTTGAAGAAAACCCTGCTGACTACGCCCCATGAAACTCAATGGGTTATACACCAGACCATTCGAGTGCTATCCGCCCAACAAAAGTTCAGCAATCAACGGGGTGAAATCTGCCGTGTCCGCATCAAGGATGCTTATCCTATCAAACTCCAGCCTGGAGCAGAGACTCTGATATGGTGCCAGGCTTGCATCGGTATCCAATGTCAAGATTATCAGGCCCTTGTGGAGCCAATACATCTTCAGGATCACCCCCTTGTCCTAACCGCCAGGAGCATGGTCACCGTGTCCCAAGGAAAGGTACCTATACGCTTAGTCAATCTGGGTGATGAAGCTGTGAAATAAAAAAATCACTATCTGGTGGCCTGCCTATACCACATCCGTCCGCAGGATATCCTGGATTATCCCTCTGCTGCGGCTCAACAATCACTCCAAACAGTGAAGGAAGCCAAAGACCCGCCAGAACAGCCCTGGTGGGCCAAACTACACATTGGCGATACCACAACCTCTGCTGAGCAGATGAACGGTGTGCTGGACTTAATCAAACAACACCATCAAGTCTTCAGCAAACCTTATCTGGACTATGGACAGACTTGCTTAATACAGCACACCATTCCAACCGGTAATCATCCTCCAATCAAAGAGAGATACCAACCAATCCCTCCTGCAATGTACCAGCAAGTGAAGAAGAGGGTTCAGGATATGAAGACAGCTAATGTCATCCAGGATAGTCACAGCCCCTGGGCTGCCCCTTTAGTCCTGGTAAAGAAGAAGGATGGAACCATCCATTTTTGTGTGGACTACCGTAAGATCAACAACATTACGCACAAGGATGCGTACCCCCTGTCACGAATTGAAGAATCCCTGGCAACTCTGGGATCGGCTGCCACTTTTCAATTCTGGATCTAACTAGTGGCTATTGGCAAGTTCCTGTGGCACCAGAAGATAAATACAAAACAGCTTTTGCCACCCCAATGGGTCTGTTTGAGTTCAACAACATGCCATTCGGGCTATGCAATGCCCCTGGGACATTTCAGAGACTCATGGAAAGATGTATTGGACACAAAAACTTTGAGACTGTGTTGTTGTACCTGGATGATGTGATCATCTACTCTAAGACCTACGAGGAACATTTACAGCACCTGGCGGAAGTGTTCCAGACTCTGACCCAACATGGACTGAAAGTGAAACCTTCAAAGTGTCATTAACTGAAGCCCCAAGTGTAATATCTGGGACATGTTGTGAGTGCAGAAGGCGTGAGACTGGACCCTGACAAAAAAGCAGCAGTACAAAGCTGGCCGGCTCCCAAAACAGTCAAAGAGGTCAAGAGCTTCCTCAGATTTGCAAGTTACTATAGTAGATTTATCCCGCACTTTGCTCAGATTGTGGAACCTATCCAGGAGCTTGTGAAAGGTCACCCTAAAGATACCAGTGGAGTGGAATGAAGAGAGAGAAGCTGCTTTCCAATTATTGAAAGAAAAACTTACAGAAACTCCAGTCCTGGGTTAACCTGACTACAGCCTACCATTTTGCCTCTATTCTGATGCAAGTAAGAAAGGTTTGGGAGCTGTACTATCTCAGACACAAGCTGGAACTGAAAGAGTCATCGCCTATGCAAGCAGATATTTACAAGAGCCAGAGAGGAATGACCATACCTACAGTTCGTTCAAACTGGAGTTCCTAGCCTTGGTCTGGGCTGTCACTGAGAAATTCAAGGACTACCTAGCTGCTACACCTTTCACGGCCTACACTGAAAATAATCCGCTAACTCACTTGAACATCTGGGAGCTCTAGAACAAAGATGGGCCTCTAGACTGGCGAACTTCAACTTTACCATTAAGTACCGAACTGGGAAATCTAATGACAATGCTGACTCTTTGTCTAGGCTACCTGCCCAGAAAGAACCAATTTCTACTGATGATCAGTGGGAAGATGTGGAGATGCCAATATTCTACTCCCGATTTGCCCTACAGGAGGCCCTACACATTAGGCACCCGACCTCTAAAGTCACTTGTTTTCCACAGACCTGTGACCCCTCACCTCCAGTTGAGAAAGAGCTCTGGATTAAACTACAATCAGAGAGCAGAGTCATTGGAGAACTGTTGGATTATTTTTACAGCGGGCGCATACCGGAGAGAATCCGACGGCGGAGAGCTGACTCAGAGCTAGTTTGCCTCTGGCGACAACGGAAACTACTCTTCCTACAAGAAGACCTACTCCTCAGGAGAACGCTTGATCCAGTCATCTGTGAGTGCCTACACCAGATAGTGGTGCCTCAAAGAGCTGCCAAGATGGTGATGGACATGTACCATAACCGGTCTGGTCACTTTGGAATCCAAAAAACGGAAGCCACGATCAGATGTTTCTACTGGATTGGCATGAGAAGTGACATTGAAACCTGGTGTCAACAGTTTCCCACCTGTATAGTGGCGAAAGGGGAAAGACATGATCAGCGATCCCCCCTTCATCCAATAGTGAGTAAAGGTCCTCTTGAAATCGTGGCAATTGACCACATGAAACTGGAACCCAGCAGATCCGGGTATGTCTATACCATGACAATCATAGACCACTATACCAAGTTCGTTGTGGCTGTACCTGTAAAGGACTTAACCGCAAAAACTACAGCTGCTGCCATGTGGAAGAGCTTCATTCTGCCATATGTGTGTCCTGACAAAATACTCACTGATCAGGGATCTGCATTTGAGTCTCAGGTATTCTATGAACTTTGTGCATTGTACAACTGCAAAAAAACGAGAACTACTGCATACCACCCTCAGGGAAATGGACTGTGCGAAAAATGAATCAGACACTGATCAACATGCTCAAGGCTGTGCCGCCTCACCAGAGGTCTGATTGCCCGTTACTCCTCCCTGAATTAGTGTACCTGTACAATGATACAACCTATTGCTCCACTGGGTACACTCCGTACTACCTCATGTTCGGAAGACATGGCCGTCTACCCGCAGATCTTGCCCTTGACGTCCCTGTGCCAGATGCTGAACCACTCAATCCCCAATCTGAGTGGGTCAAAGAGCATCAGAAGCGTCTGGAGGACGCTAAAGAAATAGTGGACTCTAAAATAGAGAAGGCTCAACAAAAACAGGACTTTGATATGCATGCACATGCTGAGCCCTTACAGCCTGGAGACCAGGTCTGGCTAAAAAACAATCACCCTCTAAGCAAACTGGATAGTCGCTGGGAGCGTGAGCCATATACAATAGTGGCCATTCCCTCATCAGAGGTCTACGAAATCCAGAGAGAAGATTAAGGTATTCAGCGAGTCCATCGTAACAGGCTCAAGCAATGCCTACAGGAACCTGTTCAAGAGCAGCCAAGAGAATAGGATACATCACCTGAGCTGCCATTGTCTTCAGAAAGTAAGACTCAAACAGAGTTGCCTTCCATGCTTGACCCACCTTCAGTGGTTTCTCCAACCTCAAATTCGAGTCCTAATGCCAGTGTCAAAGATTTCTTTGTCTACAGAACCAAGTCAAACAGCTGACCCTCCTGCACAAGTCCAAGACTCTACTTCTACCCCCGGAGAAGCAGAAGAACTGTCCTTGCGGAGATCCCAACAGACCAATAAAGGTAAATTACCTGCCCGTTATTGGGAATTCTTTGGGATGGACCTTTAGTTACAGAGACAATAGGAGCCAAGCCATGGACACATTTTGACTGGTAAGAAACATTGCCTACTATTTATTGTTGACATTTTTGGCCTTTTTCATCTCACCATTTTGTGCCTGGACTTAATTGACTCCATCTATCAGCCAAACCTTACTTCATGTTGGATTACAAATTATTTTTTATTTTTGTGTTTTTTTTTCCCCTACTTGATCCAAGTTATGCAACATTACAAGCTCGCACCCAAAGAAAGGACTCAAACGTGTACCTGAGCTCTTTGTGACTTGTGATACTAATTAAATATTGCACAAATTTTGCTTACATGTTTACAGGTTGAGCAACGTTCAAGTATTTGTGCCCATTGTATGGACTCTTTTACAGATGCCGCAATTTGAATTTATGCACTGTTTGTGAAACTGCACTAACTTTTGCCTTTAGCCAGAGCAGTAGTACCTTACTTTTGTGTGTCTCGCCTTACAGCTCTGTTCTCTTTACACGGACTGCCTATCTGGACGCTTAATTCTAATGACCTACACCCGGTGTTATATATCCTAGGTACCCAGGGTAGGACCAAGTGGTAAGTCCCAGGCAGGTCCAGGTAACCCTCCTTCTTGCTTGTTATATGTACCAGGAATGGTAATGGGGCTTCTAAAACCCCATCCTGGTGTATCTTCCAGGAGTTCCATGGGATTATAATACCCTCCTCCTGTGACATTGCCAGAAGTGTATGGAGATGCTACATACCTCCCCTTCTGAGCCTTTGCCTAAGGTGCGGGCCCTCAAACCTTAGAGCCACATTTAGCTACCCCATAGTCACCATAGTGATCGCGCTATAAGCCAAATTTCTCAGACTTTGGTGCAGGAAAGGGAATACAGGATAGCGCCACCCTTCCATTTGCCAGTATTTCATTACACCATGGTGGGATTACAGAGTAAGGACACCCCCATGCTTTCTTTGGTGTTCGTGGCCAGAACACTCCAAAGTTGGTCAGTAATGTTTGCTTAGTGCAGTACTTGGTTCACTGGTTATACCGAGAGGGTAACTGTTAATTAAGGACACCCTACTCATGCGGGCAGGAACCTCAGGGTAGCCGTTTTATGTTTGTCTTTGTTTGTCTTATGTGTATTTCAGGCAGCCCTTTTGTATTAATTTGGGTACCCCAGAGCTCATTCCTCTTATCCCAAGCACACGCCAAGGACTGCTTGATTCAAAGTAAGGGGGGTTACTAAACGCTTTTACCCCTCTACAGTCTGCTAAGAGCATTAATATTGTCATCTGATGTGATTTCCCTCATGTCATTCACAACTGTGCAGATGAAACCATTTTAAATGTTATATTTCCTTTGTAATGTTTCAGGTCTACCAGCAGGTGGTGGCATCGTTGGTAAGTATAGTTTTAATGTTATGTCCATTCAGAATGTAACATTCCAGTTCTGTTCTGTCCCCCCTGCTTAAGGGAAGTGGAGTTTCCCATGCCCTGCGGCAAGGGAGGAAAAAAACTGTTAGATCCGGTGTGTTCCAGCTCTCCCTGCAAGGGAAAGGCTGTGCAAGTAGGAGTTCCCAGAAATGAGGATCCCAAACCAGGATCTCGTCTCGGTTGAGACCAAAGATCACCATTCCCAGTCTGAGCCCTTTAGCCTCAACTGGTGACCAGCAAGCAGCACTTCTAGAACTCCAGGACGAACCGTTCCCTGTGAGCATAACTGTGAGTAACATCCAGAGACCAGGAGAAGCCAAATTCCTCCTCAGCTAGTCAATCCCATACACAGCAGAAGATAGACAGAGCAGAAGATATAGATTCCTGCCATATTCTCCAGGCACATGATAGGAGCAGAAGAGATATTGATCCCTGCCATACATTGTCAATTCCTGCTGGGACCCAAGACTATTGCTGTAACTCATGTGGATTAATGCTGCCTCCAGTAAAGACAAGTTGAATTATATTACAAGTCTCATTTACTGCTACTAAAACCCTCAATTTCTCCTACTAGCAACACTCATTTATTGCAAGTCAGCCAGGATCCAGGAGTCTAGCAGTACCAAGGTAGGAGACACCGTTGACACTATACCTACTACCACACAGAGACATTACACCACTCTGGCATTCCTCACCTGGTACGTGAATTGCAACACCTTAAAGGGCCCTGAGACTGTACCCTGCGCATGCTGCAATTGGCATCACAAACAAAAACTATAGACTTTTATACACATATCCTGACCCACTGCATAATTGTCTGTGTAACCGTACCACGGTCCTACTGATTGCACAACTAGTGGAATTGACCGGAGCAGCCAATCTCTTGGTCTAACAGAGGATGAACATCTCTGCTGTGAATCTCAATAAGATACATGCACAACCGGTAACAGTCAGGGACGAGTGGTTGTCCGAACCAACTCCAGCAGAATTCCCAGTGGAACCCAACATACCTCTACCTGAGGTTTTTTCAGGAAATAGGCAGGAGTTTCTCTCTTTCCGTGATTCCTGCCGCTTATATTTTGAACTGTGCCCTACATCTTCAGGTAATACTAAGCAGAAAATCGGCATAGTTATGTCTCTTTTGAGGAAGGACCCGCAACGTTGGGCCTTTAACCTTCTGGAGGGAGATCCTGCATTTTGGTCAGTAGATGCCTTCTTTCATGCCATGAGTGTATTGTATGATGACCCGGACCGCACTCGTACTGCTGAGGCCCAGCTAGAACACCTCCAACAAGGACACCTCCAACAAGGATGACACCAGGTGAAGAATTTGCCGCAGAATTTGTCGCTGGGCCACTTTTACCAACTGGGGGGATGCCGCTCTCTGGCACCGGTTCCGGTTGGGACTCTCTGACTCTGTCAGAAACTTGCTATTGTCTCTACCATCCCCACCATCACTAGATGTGGCAATCCAGCAAGCAATCGATGTTGATCGTCGAATTCGGGAACATCGTCTGGAGCGGGCTTCTCGCCCCGTATCATCCAGCCCATCTCCAAGACCCAGTATACCGGCTGAGGAACCCATGGAACTGGGGTCCTCTTGTCTTACCCCTACTGAGAGGGCTTGTCATCAAAACGAGGGTCTTTGTCTATATTGTGGAGGAGTTGGTCACCAGCTAAAGAAATACCCATTACTCCTGCCGGGAAACGACAAAGCCTAGTGGGAATCGAGAAGAATCCACTAGGTACTCTGCTGCCTCCTCTTAAAAGAAGTCGGCTTCTCATACTCATTTCTATTGAGTGGCAAGGTAGGGACCATCCTATTTCTGCCCTACTTGACTCGGGAGCTGCCGGAAATTTTATGGACTCTTCCTTGGTTAGACAGCTACAGATTCCAGTCTTCAAGCCAGAAGCAGCCATTTCTGTCACCGCTGTGGACGGGTCTCCCCTTCAAGAAGGCTGGTCGTTGTGGATGACACCCAGGTTGCAGGTAACGGTGGGGGCAGGTCACTGGGAGGTCTTAAACCTTTTAACCCTGGACATGCCATCTACTTCTGTGATTTTGGGTCTCCCCTGGCTGGGACTTCATAATCCAGTGGACTGGCGCTCCGGGGCAGATGTGCTACCTCCTCATAGGCCATATGGTTGTCCGATTGATTTGTTGCCAGGTACCATGCCACCCAGAGGACATCTGTATAATCTCACCAGGCCTGTTTCAGGCCCAGCGGCATTATATAAAAGAGAACCTCGATAAGGGTTTCATTCAACTGTCTACTTCTCCTTCAGGAGCGGGATTCTTCTTTGTGGGGAAAAAAGACGGCTGATTAAAACCCTGTATCGATTTTTGCGCCCTCAGTCAAATGACGGTAAAGAATCGGTACCCTCTTCCATTTATTGTGGACTTGCTCTGTCAGGTGGCGGGGGCTCGAGTCTTAACCAAACTCGATTTGCAGGGTGCATACAATTTGGTACGCATTTGAAAGGGTGACGAATGGAAGACCGCAGTTAACACCAGGGACGGGCATTACCAGTATCTCGTAATGCCTTTCGGTCTCTTCCAGGAGTTCATCAATGATGTCCTCTAGGATTTCTTGGGTAGATTCGTGGTCGTCTATTTAGACAATATACTAATCTACTCATCGTATCCGTAGACTCATCGGGATCATGTGTGTAAGGTTTTCCAGAAGCTGAGGGAGAATCGCCTATATGCCAAACTCGAGAAGTGCCTGTTTGAGGTGAGAGAATTGCCCTTCCTAGGGTATATTGTCTCTGAACGCGGATTTGCCATGGATACGTCCAAGTTCTCAGCTGTTCTGGATTGGCCTCAGCCTAAGGACCTGAAGGGATTACAGCGTTTCTTAGGTTCTGCCAACTTCTACTGCAAATTTATTAAGAACTTTTCTGCGGTGGTAGTGACTCTCACGAACCTCACTGAGAAGAGGGGCGAACCCTTCTAAGTGGACGAGAAAGGCTGGCGAAGCCTTTGAGATGCTGAAGCAGACTTTCTGTTATGCACCAATCCTCGCTCATCCAGACACTTCTCGACTTTTTGTACTCAAGGTTGACGCCTCTGAAGTTGGTGTGGAGGCGGTTCTCTCTTAGTATTCTGGAAATCACAGTAAAGCTGTGGTCTTGGGAGCTCTCTGCTCTGAGGTCTGAAGGCTGTGTGTCAGGTGAGCAGGCCGCCTTTCAGCCTGCAAGTGGACTTTCTGAGGCTGAGCATTCAGCTGGGTGTGAACTGACACCCAGGATACCAGGTGAATGTTATTTTGTTTTTTTCTGTGTGTAAACAAGCGCCAAGCCTGAAAAGGGACTGTTCTGTTATATTATGTGTGAATAAACAATGAAGATTGATTTTAAACCTGGTCCATTGCCTCTATAATGCGTCCGCTAGCCTGCCTACCATAGCAAAATCCCCACAACATCGAAGGTGCCAAGAGGTTAAATTCTCATCAAGCTCGCTGGGCATTATTTTTCACTCGCTTTAATTTCCGGTTAACTTACAAACAGGGACCCAAAAATGTCAAAGCAGATGCTCTCTCCCGTTGTTTCCCAGAAACGTGACTCTGAACCTGAGCCCATTATTCCTGTGAGGTGCTTCGTAGCCTGCTGGTATAATGGAGGACTTGTCTTCTCTTCATCTGCCTTTACAGGTGGAGAGCCCTCCTAACAAACCTGAAGGTCGGCTATTTGTGCCTTTAAATTTCAGGCTCAGAGTCATACAACAGTTACATGATTCTAAGTCGGCCGGGCATCTGGGGTTAAAAAAGACCATGTCCCTTTGTAAACGCCATGTCTGGTGGCCTAAGATGTTTTTTATATCAAAGCCTACATTCAGGCATGTAGTATTTGCGCTCGGTGCAAACCGGCTCGTTCCTCCCCCTTTGGTACTTTGCTTCCGTTGCCTATTCCTTCGGCCCCATAGACCCATGTGTCTATGGACTTCATAACAGATGTGCCTTGGTCTTCCGGTTGTACGGTAATTTGGGTAGTGGTGGACCGCTTTAGTAAGTTGGCCCACTTTATACCACTCCCCGGATTGCCATCGGCTGGAGAGTTGGCAGATTTGTTTGTGAAGCATGTCTTCCGATTACACAGGGCACCGGAGGATATTGTTTCAGTTAGAGGAGTCCAGTTTATCTCCCGGTTCTGGTGTTCTTTCTGCTCCCGGTTGGGAATTAGGCTGTCATTTTCATCTGGCTTTCACCCAGAGACCAACGGGCAGATGGAGAGAACGAGCCAGACTCTGGAACAATACCTCCAGTGTTTCGTCTCATACTGCCAGGAGGAATGGGCAGCTCACCTCCCCTTTGCGGAGGTGGTTTATAATAACTCTGAACATGCCTCTACCAAGATGTCTCCGTTCAGGTACATAGGGGGCAGGGGACCCAAGACTCTCCTCTCTGGCAGGGGCCTCGACTGACTCACCGGTGATGGACCAATGGTTCCAGGATAGACAACCCATTTGGTTGTTGGCGCGGCGGAATCTTCGTAGTGCAGTGGCGCAACAGAAATGATTTGCTGATTATCATCGCACTGAAGAGCAAGAGTTTAAGAAGTGTGGATCTCCACCCAGAACATTCCCTTGCACCAACTGTCTGCCAAGTTGGGGCCTAGATTCATTGGTCCATACCCAGTGACACAGAAGATCAACAGTTTACTTACAAGGTTGCTCCTCCTCCATCGATTCAAGGAGTGAACACCTTCCATGTTTCACTGCTCAAATCGGCAGCCGAGTCAGCTCCTTTAATACGAACTCCCTCTCCGGTGGAGGTTCAAGCAGGGCCGGCGCTTCCATATAGGCGAGTCCTTAGGGGCCCCCGCCAGCCTGCAACTAACTATATTTTCGTGGCGGCAAGTGGGGGCAGCGGCGGCAGGACAGTCACACAGGGAGATGAGCACTTCCATTGTGGAAGCACTCATCTCCACAGTCATCTGTATCGCTGTCCTCAGGATAGCGATACAGATGGCTGTGCTGTAAGGCAGGGGAGGGAGAGGTGTGCCCCTTCCCTGTTCCTCAGATAGGCTGCTGTCATTGCGCTGCCTGAGCCATATAGCACGGGACACAGGCCAGAAGAGGCCTGCATCGCATCGCTGACATGGAGGTAAGTATAAGTGTGTTGTTTTTTTTTTGTTTGTTTTTTATATATGTGTACAATACTGGCGGCTACTGGCATATGATGGTGGGAAGGGCTCTGGCTACTGGCACATGATGGGGGCTCTGGCTACTGGCACATGGGGCTCTGGCTACTGGCACATGATGGGGGGGCTCTGGCTACTGGCCTCATGATATGGGGGGCTCTGGCTACTGGCACATTATATGGGGGGCTCTGGCTACTGGCACATGATTTGGGGGCTATGGCTACTGGCACATGATATGGGAGCCTCTGACTACTGGCACATGATATGGGGGGGCTCTGGCTACTGGCACATGATATGGGGGGGCTCTGGCTACTGGCACATGATATGGGGGGCTCTGGCTACTGACACATGATATTGGGGGCTCTGGCTACTGGCACATGATGAGGGGGCCTCTGACTACTGACACATGGGGCTCTGGATATTGGCACATGATAGGGGGGGCTCTGGCTACTGGCACATGATGGGGGGCTCTGGCTACTCGCACATGATGGGGGCTCTGGCTACTGGCACATGATATGGGGGGACTCTGGCTACTGGCACATGATGGAGGGGCTCTGGCTACTGGCACATGATATTGTGGGCCTCTGGCTACTGGCACATGATATTGGGGGCATATGGCTACTGGCACATGATATGGAGGGCTCTGGCTACTGGCACATGATGGCGGGCTCTGGCTACTGGCACATTATGGGGGGCTCTGGCTACTGGCACATGATGGGGGCTTCTGGCTACTGGCACCTGATATGGGGGCTTTTGTTACTGGCACATGATGGTGGGGGAGGCTCTTATTACTGGCACATGATTGGGGGGCATCTATGGGGTACATTTTACTGGCACATTATTGGGGCACATCTATGGGGGCACTTCTTACTGGCACATTATTGGGTGGCACTATGGGGCACTTCTTACTGGCACATTATTGGTGGGCACTATAGGGGCATCTACTGAGGCCACAAATAACGGGTATTTTATATGGGGGCTCTGTATAGGGGCATTTTATACTAGGACACATTATGGTGGGTACTATGGGGAAGGGGGGAGAGGAGTACTATGGGGTCATCTATGGGGGCACTAAGAAGGGGTATTTTATACTTACAAATTATGGGGGACACTGAGGGCATCTACTGGGGCACCATATATGGGGCATTTTATACTGGTACATTATGGTGGGCACTATGGGGGCATTTACTGGGGGCACTATATAGGGGTATTTTATACTGGCACATTATTGGGGCACTATTTGAAACAGTAGCTCAACTGGAGGCATTACAAGGAGGTATTTTTGGCACTGTCACATTATAAGGAGAATTATTTCTACTGTGCGGGCATTATGGTGGGCTTTATTACTCCCCCATAGTATGACCCCCTAGTAGCAGCACCAGCCTCTCTCTGCTATCCCTCTGCCCATTCTCCAAATCCTTATTATGAAATCTTTCTCATTAGGATAAAACCCAAATCAGCAACACCAAGGCCCCCCCCCCCCCCCGCCAAGTGTTGAAGTGGTGTCCGAGATCCCCAAGGACCAAGCCAAGTAATTGTAAGTTTTCATGTGAAATGTTTGTTATGCACATATAGCATACACTGTGCCCCACAATATACAGTTACTTCTGTATGAACGTCCACAAATTAAATCTCCACAGTCAATATCGGACGTTAAAGTCAGCAAGTGTCATGGGGGGGGGCCCTTATTGTTTTTCGCCCCAGGGCCCCATTTCACCTAGAACCAGCTCTGGGTTCAAGGGGAGCCTGAATTTGAGGTCAATAAGATTTTGGACTCCCATTTTGTCCAGAGATCCCTCTAGTATTTAGTGGACTGGAACGGTTATGGTCCAGAGGAGAGATGTTGGGTACCTGCCTGCCAGGTTCATGCGGATGAATTAGTGGCAGCTTTACAATGTGAGAATCCGGGGAACCTCCACCCCAGTCTCAAGTCTTTTGCAGCCTCTACCAGATTTTTCTCTTTGATTGCCTTGTATTTAGCTCCATCCATCTTCCCATCAACTCTGACCAGCTTCCCTGTCCCTGCTGAAGAAAAGCATCCCCGCAGCATGATGCTGCCACCACCATGTTTCAGGGTGGGGATGTTGTGCTCAGGTGATGTGCAGTGTTAGTTTTCTGACACACACAAAGTTCAACTTTGGTCTCATCTGACCAGAGCACCTTCTTCCACATGTTTGCTGTGTCCCCTATATGGTTTGTGGCAAGCTGCAAATCCGAGTTCTTAAGGGCTTGCTTTCAAAAACGGTTGTCTTCTTGCCACTCATTCATCAAGGTCAGATTTGTGGAGTACAAGACTAATAGTTGTCCTGTGGACAGATTCTCCCACCCGAGCTATGGATCTCTGCAGCTACTCCAGAGTGACCATGGACCTCTTGGCTGCTTCCCTACTTAGTGAATTCATTTATTTGTACGTAGACACCTTTCATATATATAGATTTTGAGATTTAGGTGCTGTTTGGTATGTTACGACATATTACTGGTATTAGCTTCAGATCAGGATCGGCCAGATAGTGATAGTCTCTGTAAGTTTAGACTTAGCCAGTCATGGAAGGGGACCTTTAAGCGACAGCACCATACACTGTGACATATTTGTTTCTGAAGATTTGCTAGAGAGGAATTGATGGCTGTAATTAGAGATGAGTTTTTAAAAAATTCAATTTGCAGGTTCGCTGAATTTTTTGAAAAAAGTTGTCAGAATTTATTTGCGGCAAATCACGTTTAAAATGGGTATTTCCTGGCTGCAGAGAGCCAGTGGTGTAGAACACTGTGCCTTGCAGTAACACTCATAGGGAGTCTGCTATGGTAGTGAAATAATACTGTGAGTCAGTATGACATGCAGATGACAGGTGTTGCTCTTAGAATCACTGCACACTTCACTTGTTTGGGCAGTCATGGTGCCAAAACGGACTAAATAACTCAAGGATGAACTCAACAAAAAACAGGAGTGGATCCTGAATGATGACACGTGAATGGAATATTTGCATGTCTTCTGTGTTTTGTACCCACTCCTGCTTTTGGTTACCAAATCACAAGCCAATTCTGATGGGACCATACAGGCCTTACAGCTGCTACACAGACAGGATCCATTTTGCATCTCATTTTTCCTTCCTTCTAACAGATCAGAAGAAGGGTCAAATACAAATAAAAGATGATGTCAGCCAGGCCAAAAGGCAAAATAGTAGCCCTGTCATGAATTGGGGAGGGTGGGAACAGCATGAGAAGTCCACAGAGTGGACGTGTGACATAGTTGTGAGGTGGAAGCAGCATGAGGAGATCACAGAGAGGCCGAATGACAGACTCTGGAGGTGGCAGCAGCATCAGGAGGAGGCCAATAGTGATGGATGAACATCAGCTGGGATGATTCGCGAACATTTGATTGCGTTCGTGAATGACTGCAAGTTCGTGGCGGGCCCCATTCACTTCAGAATGGAGGCGAACCTGAAAAACCTTCAGGTCATTATTGCAGCCACCAAATACTTAGTAGAAGTGCACAAATAGTCCCACAACATGGACAGTGACATACCAGAGAGGGATCAATGGCAAAAATTCCCACAAAAAATATGTATTTTAATCAGGGGTCATTTTTATGCATCTTAAAGGGAAACTCTTAAAAATGTGCCCTGCTGAAGCCTAGACATTTTTTATTTTAGGCAACTGGAATACAGGCCCCAAACATTAGGCATTCACCGGACAGAAGACCTCAAGTGATTATGTGGCTGGAGGTATATTAGACGGTCAATGGATATCAATTTTACTGCAGTGGACTACAGGCCCCAAAAATTATTAATTCACCGGACAGAAAATAACAATTGATAATGTGGCTGGAGGTATATTAGGCGGTCCCTGTATAAAAATTTTACTGTTGGCCAGTTAGATTACAGGCCCCCAAAATTATGCATTCACCGTACAGAAAAGATCAAGTGATTATGTAGCTAGAGGTGTAGTAGATGGTCATTGGATATCAATTTTACTGTAGGCCAGTGGAGTACAGGCCCCAAACAATAGGCATTCACCAGACATAAAACATCAATTCATTATGTGGCTTAAGTTACATTTGGCGGTCACCGTATAACAATGTTACTGTTAGATTACAGGCCCCAAAAATTATGCATTAACCATACAGAACAGATCAGGTCATTATGTGGATGGAGGTATATTAGACGGTCTTGTATATCAATTTTACTGCAGGCCAGTGGAGTATAGGCCCCAAACATTAGGCATTCACCGGACAGAAAACATCAAGTGATTATGTGGCTGGAGGTACAGTATATTAGACGGTCATTGGATATCAATTTTACTGCAGACCAGTACAAATACATGTCAAATACATATGTTTAAAAGAACTAAAAAATATAACATTGGATTAAAAACATGGATAACAAAATCCCCCCTCTTGAAAAAAAAAAACACAATGGTAATAGGTGAAATTCAATTAAACATGGTCATCACAGGTGTTGAATTCCTCCGAGATCCATGCCTTATTCATTTTTTAGAAATGTGAGGTAGTCCACACTGTCGTGAGCTAGGCGAGGGCGCTTATCGGTCATGATCCCCCTGCTGCGCTGAACGTCCTTTCGGACAGGACACTGGACGAGGGGCAAACCAAGAGTTCCATGGCAAATTGTTCCATCTCTGGCCATAGGTCAAGCCTGCACACCCAGTAGTCAAGGGATTCCTCGCTTCTCAGACCGTCCACATAGGCCGTTAACCCGATGTACACAGACACCTGTTGTTCTAGGCGTTGCCTGAGGATGGATCCGTGTGGCTGTGGATGGGTTGGCTGCAAGAATGATCTCATATCCAAAGTGGCCAACACATCTTCATACCGCCTTCTTCTTGCATGCGCTGTAGGATTAATACCCGCAACTGTTTCTCTGTGGGTGGAAATTCCTCTGCCAGCGCCCGCAACAGCAGAATGCAGCATCTCTCGAAGCAAGGCCTGTAAATGCTGCATTCTGGAAGCCCTCTGTGATGCTGGTAACATGTCCACCATTTTGTGATTGTACCGGGGTTCTAAGTGCGTTGCCAACCCAGTCCTGGTCCTTGTCCTTTATGCTTTTTATACGGAGGTCCCTCTTCAAACACTGGAGCATGAAGGCCCCCATTTGCACTAAATTGGAAGCAGTGGAGTGGCCTGTCTCCTGCACATCGCCCTGGAGAATGTCGTCCTTGGTCTCCTATCCCCATCCACGGACAACACCAGGGATCCCAGAAAAGATTAAAGCCTGCTCTTCTTGCTCCTCCTCCTCCCCCCAGGCACCATCCTCCTCTGACTCCTCTTCAGACTTCTGCTGACTTGACTCAAATGGAGTAGCCACCCCTGGGAATTCATTCAGCATTGCAACTTCCTCATCTTCCTGCTCCTGCTCATCGACGGCTTGATCAATGACACGAGGCAATGCACTCTCCAGAAAGAAGGCGTAAGGTATTGTCATGGTCTTACCTTCTTGCTGTTCTCCTTCGTTTGACATGTGCTGGCGGCCATCTTGGTTTCTGGGTTTCTTGTAGCCTCCCACCCTGCGGCTTCTCCTTCCCACTGGGAGGAGCTGGATGCCTAGCTCATATATATAGGAGGTCTGTGGCTTCAGTTCCTTGCTTGGTCCTCCTGTGCTCACATGCTTCTAAGACTGCTGCTGCTTCTGGTTCCTGATCCTGGCTTCGTCTGACTACCCTGCTGGTTCCTGATCCTGGCTTCGTCTGACTACCCTGCTGGTTCCTGATCCAGGCTTCGTCTGACTACCCTTCTGGTTCCTGATCTCTGGCTTCGTAAGACCCTGCTTCGGTTTAGCCATCCGTTTGGACTTTTGCCTTACAGATTTATTTTCAATAAAGCCTTCTTATTTCCACTCATCTCTTGTTGTACGTCTGGTTCATGGTTCCATGACATTAGGACCAAGCCATGAATTCTGACGGTACAGGGCCATCCTCGCTACCTACGCTGGTTGCCAGACTTGATCAGCAGGATCACCTGTTGGGTCGGTTCGCTGTGGCGTTGCAAACCCTGCTTGAACGCACGGCTCATTTAGCTTCCGTTGCCGATGGGTCGGTTGTCGCTCCTGGGCCCGCTCCTACTGCCGCTCCGGTTGTTGCGCCAGAGTCTACCCCGACACCTGTTGCTGTGCCTGCGGTGTTTCGGGGTATGACCGGTTCTGCCCCCCTTCCACAGCGCTTTGGGGGAGAGCCAACTCAGTGCCGAGGTTTCCTTAACCAGGTGGGCATTTATTTCGAGTTGCTGCCACATGCCTTTCCTACTGAGAGATCAAAGGTGGGCTTCTTGATCTCGCTGCTCTCGGACAAGGCCTTGGCCTGGGCCAGCCCTTTATGGGAGAACAACAATCCGGTGGTTGCCGAGTTTTCCGGTTTTGTTGCTTCTCTTCGGAAGGTATTCGATGTGCCGGCTCGTGCTGCCTCTGCTGCGAAGCTCCTTATGTCCATCAGACAGGGTTCACGATCCGTAGCTGAATACGCAATTGAGTTTCGTACCCTGGCAGCAGAGGTGGGCTGGAATAATGAGGCTCTGGTCGCTGCTTTCTCTCATGGTCTCTCGGATGCCTTGAAGGATGAGGTTGCAGCTAAGGACCTACCAGTGGAGCTCGAGTCTCTTATTTCTTTCCTGATTTTGATTGACACCAGACTCAGGGAGAGACCTTCCTTTAAGGAGAGCCTGCGGAGGTCTTCTAACAGATTGGCGCCTACGTTTGCTGTCCCACCCGTGCCTCCCTCTCCTCCCACGCCTCCTGGGGATGACTTGTCTGGGGGTGAACCCATGCAGCTGGGGTTTGCTCGCCTGTCCGAGGGGGAGAGGGTACTCCGGAGACGCGAGGGCCGATGCATGTACTGTGGTCTCGGTGGGCATTTTCGGTTGGCATGCCCGAACCGTCCGGGAAACGCTCGCACCTGAGATCCTGTCGGGGGCAGATCTTGGGTGGAGTCTCCTCGTCCCCGGTTTCCCGTGTTGACAAACCACTGATTACTGTTGTCCTCTCCTGGGTCGGGGGCTCGGTGACGACCCAGGCGTTGGTGGACTCTGGTGCTGGTGGTTTGTTCATTGATAGTGTGTTCGCTGCCGCCAATTCCATTCCTCTGCAGCCTCGAGGTTCCCCACTGGCTCTTGAGGCGATAGACGGCAGACCCCTTCTGCCGCCACACGTGACTCAGGAGACCCTTCCAGTGGGGATGACCATTGGTGCCGTTCACAGAGAGTCAGTCTGTCTCCAGGTTATTTCGTCTCCACACTACTCGGTGGTCTTGGGGTACCCCTGGCTCCAGAAGCATAATCCGACTTTCGATTGGAGATCGGCCGAGATCCTCTCGTGGTCACCGCAGTGTGGGGCTAGTTGCATCCATGGGCCTGTCAAGTTGCTGTGTACTTCCTCGGACTCTCTGTTGCCTCCTGAATACGAGGAGTACCGGGATGTATTCGATAAGGTGCGTGCGGTTGCCCTACCTCCGCACCGCCCATACGATTGTGCCATAGAGTTACAATCTGGTGCCGTTCCTCCTCGTGGCAAAGTCTATCCACTGTCGGTAGCGGAGAATGAGGCCATGGAGGAGTACGTGAGGGAGGCGCTTTCACGCGGACACATTCGCAAATCCTCGTCCCCGGCAGGGGCTGGATTTTTCTTTGTGAAAAAGAAGGGCGGTGAGTTGAGGCCTTGCATCGATTACAGGGGCCTCAATCGCATCACGATCAAGAACGCTTACCCGATACCCTTGATTTCCGAGCTGTTCGATCGCCTCAAAGGGGCCACGGTCTTTACCAAACTCGACCTGAGGGCGGCATATAACCTGGTAAGGATCAAGGCGGGCGATGAGTGGAAGACCGCGTTTAACACCAGGACCGGTCATTATGAATCCTTGGTTATGCCCTTTGGGTTGTGCAATGCGCCCGCAGTCTTCCAGGAATTCATCAACGATGTTTTCCGTGACCTGTTGCAGCAGTGTGTGGTGGTCTATTTGGATGACATCTTGGTATATTCTGAATCCATGGAGGCCCACATTCTGGATGTCAGACGAGTGTTGCAACGGTTACGAGAGAACAAGCTGTTCGGTAAGCTTGAGAAATGCGAATTTCACCGATCCCAGGTAACCTTCTTAGGTTACATCATTTCCGCTGAGGGGTTCTCCATGGATCCTGAGAAGGTTTCGGCTGTCTTACAGTGGCCCCAGCCCAGTGGTCTTCGTGCCCTGCAGCGCTTTTTGGGCTTCGCCAATTATTATCGGAAGTTCATCAGGGACTTTTCCATGCTAGCCAAGCCTCTCACGGATCTGACCAGGAAGGGCAGTAATCCACAGGTCTGGTCGCTCGAGGCCATCCGAGCTTTTGAGGCTCTAAAGTCTGCCTTTGTGTCGGCTCCGATTCTGTCGCATCCCAACCCTGGGTTGCCTTTTGTCCTCGAGGTGGACGCGTCTGAGACGGGAGTAGGCGCCCTTCTGTCTCAGCGTAGAACACCAGAGGGTCCTCTGCTTCCTTGTGGGTTTTACTCCCGGAAACTGTCTTCCGCGGAGTGCAACTATCAGATTGGTGACAGGGAGTTATTGGCCATCGTGCAGGCCCTTAAAGAATGGAGGCACTTGCTCGAGGGCTCGGTGGTTCCGGTTCTCATCCTGACGGACCACAAGAATCTGACCTACCTCTCTGAGGCCAAGAGATTGACACCACGTCAGGCCAGATGGGCTCTGTTCTTGTCACGTTTTAATTACGTGGTCTCCTACCTACCCGGTTCCAAGAATATCAGAGCGGATGCCTTATCACGGCAGTACTCCGAGCTGTCCGGGGAGGAGTCGATTCCGACTTCGGTCATACCTCCGAATCAGATCCTGGCCGCCATTCGCACCAGCCTGACCTCTCCCCTGGGTGAGCAGATTTTGGCGGCTCAATCTGGTGCTCCCTCTGGGAGACCCAACGGCAGATGTTTTGTGCCTGAGGAGTTGCGCACTCGGTTGTTGCGAACCTACCATAACTCCAAGGCCGCGGGGCATCCTGGAAAGAATCAGCTGTCCTGGGCTGTTTCACGTCTGTTCTGGTGGCCTTCTCTACGTTCCGACATCGCCGCATATGTAGCGGCATGCTCCGTTTGTGCCCAGAGTAAGTCCCCTCGGCACCTTCCGTTGGGCCTTTTGCAACCCATAGCCACCGGGGAGCGTCCATGGTCACACCTGGGGATGGATTTCATTGTGGACCTCCCTGCATCCCGAGGCCATACGGTCATTCTCATGATTGTGGATCGGTTTTCCAAAATGTGCCACTGTGTTCCTCTCAAGAAGTTACCCTCTGCACAAGAGTTGGCCTCGATTTTTGCCAGGGAGGTCTTCCGGTTGCACGGTTTGCCCAAGGAGATTGTGTCGGATCGGGGGAGTCAGTTTGTGTCCAGGTTCTGGCACGCCTTTTGCTCCCAGTTGGGGATTCATCTCTCTTTCTCCTCGGCCTACCACCCTCAGTCCAATGGGGCCGCAGAACGATCCAATCAGGCCTTGGAGCAATTCCTTCGTTGCTATGTCTCCGATCACCAAGACAATTGGGTTGACCTCCTGCCTTGGGCTGAGTTTGCCAGGAACACGGCGGTGAACTCTTCCTCTGGGACGTCTCCCTTCATGGCCAATTATGGGTTCCAACCTGCCGTGTTACCGGAGGTATTCTCTCCCCAGGATATTCCGGCTGTGGAGGATCACCTTTCCGTCCTACGTGCTTCTTGGGTACAGATCCAGAGGTCCCTTGAGGTCTCTGCGCAGCGCCAGAGACTCCAGGCTGATCGCAGACGAGCGCCCGCTCCTTCCTACCAGGTCGGAGACCGCGTATGGTTGTCCACCCGCAACCTCAACCTTCGAGTGCCCACTCCCAAGCTGGCGCCTCGCTTTGTTGGTCCCTTCCGAGTGCTTCGCAGGGTAAACCCGGTAGCCTATGCCCTTGCGCTTCCTCCTGGCATGCGGATCTCCAACGTGTTTCATGTCTCCCTGTTGAAGCCACTGGTGTGTAATCGTTTCACTTCCTCGGTTCCTCGGCCTCGTCCGGTCCAAGTGGGCAATCGTGAGGAGTATGAGGTGAGCAATATCCTGGACTCACGCCTGGTCCGCGGCCGGGTGCAGTTTTTGGTCCATTGGCGTGGTTATGGTCCAGAGGAGCGTTCCTGGGTTCCCTCCGCAGATGTCCATGCTCCTGCCTTGCTCCGAGCCTTCCACGCACGCTTCCCTCAGAAACCGTTCCTTACTCCGTGGAGGAGGGGCCCTTGAGGGGGAGGTACTGTCATGGTCTTACCTTCTTGCTGTTCTCCTTCGTTTGACATGTGCTGGCGGCCATCTTGGTTTCTGGGTTTCTTGTAGCCTCCCACCCTGCGGCTTCTCCTTCCCACTGGGAGGAGCTGGATGCCTAGCTCATATATATAGGAGGTCTGTGGCTTCAGTTCATTGCTTGGTCCTCCTGTGCTCACATGCTTCTAAGACTGCTGCTGCTTCTGGTTCCTGATCCTGGCTTCGTCTGACTACCCTGCTGGTTCCTGATCCTGGCTTCGTCTGACTACCCTGCTGGTTCCTGATCCAGGCTTCGTCTGACTACCCTTCTGGTTCCTGATCTCTGGCTTCGCAAGACCCTGCTTCGGTTTAGCCATCCGTTTGGACTTTTGCCTTACAGCTTTATTTTCAATAAAGCCTTCTTATTTCCACTCATCTCTTGTTGTACGTCTGGTTCATGGTTCCATGACAGGTATGATGTCACTGATGGCACCCTGGCTGCAACTGACCAGTTTAGTGATCTCATCAAATGGCCGCAGAAGTCTGCATGTGTCGCGAAAGAGCAGCCACTGGCACGGTGAAAAAAAAAACAAGCTCCCCAGAACCTGTTCTGCCGCAGAGTTGTACATGTAGTCGTTAATGGCACGTTTGTGCTGGAGCAGCCTATTAAGCATATGCAAGATGGGGTTCCAGCGCGTCGGGCTGTCACAAATCAGACGTCTGACGGCCAAGTGGTCACCGCTGAACGTCAGCAAGGCGAGCCATGCCTGTGTAAGATCTTCTAAAATGGCCAGAGATTTTCCTGGCCTGCCGCAAGACGTCCTGGACGTATTTGGCAATGAATCGCTGTGCGACTAAGTTCAGGATGTGTTCCATGCACGGCACGTGTGTCATTTTTCCCTGTTTCAGCAGGGAGTGCAGGACCAGCGTGGCTTTTGGCTTCCAGGCACAACAGCCAAAGCACAGCATGGCAACATCTCACCTAGGACGTTGAATAGGTTCTGGAGAGCTGGAAGGGTGCAGCGGAAGAGGCGGTAGCAGTGGAAAAGGATTAGTCAGCCGACGGGGAGACAGAGGATGGAGTAGGAGGAGGAGAAGAAAAGGCAGGCCTGCATGGAATCTGTGGCGGTAACACCAAATGCATGCTAGAAAGCCATCAGAAGGTTCACCCAGTGGGCAGTAAAAGTTATGTACCTTCCCTGCTGTTTGCTAGACCTCGTGTCTGTGGTCAGATGCATCTTGGCACCGACACTGTGTGCCAGAGATACATTCACTTGCTGCTGAACATAGCCATATAGCTCTGGGATGCACTTCTGAGGGAAATATTTCCTTCTGGGGACCTTCCATTGCATTGTGCCAATGGCCACAAATTTTCTAAAGGCATCCGAGTCCACCAGGTTATATGACAGTAGTTGCCCGGATAGCAGTAGAGATGGCCTTGTGGTTCGTCCAGCGGTCGTTTCGCGGTGAACTTTGCTCGTTCTCAGTTCGCTGGACAGGCGAACATTTGGCAATGTCCGCCGGAGCAATATTCTTTTACATTGTGAAGAACTTTGATCCATAACACATCCATCAGGTGGTACAGGACAGCCAACTGAGACGTTTCAGCACATGGACATACCCCCTACCTTATAAATAAACCTGCTCTGGCCGCCATTTTATATTCAGTCTTTTGCCAGTGTAGGGATAGGTTGCTGTGTGGAGCAGGGGCAGACTGTTAGGGACACCAAACATTAGCTAATAGGACCACAAAAGTCCTTTTAAGGACTGGTATAGGTGTGCTTTAGATAGGCGTGACTTACTGAGGGGAATATTATACTTATAATATACTTTCTAACATAGAAAGCATATTATATTGCGGGGTTCTGGTTGAGGGCAGACGCACCTACCCGATTGGACCTCATCCACAGTGTGATGGAGGTTAGGAAAATGGAATACCTAACTGCCTGCATTACTAACACAGTTGATAGATTTACAAAGGTCTGGCAGACATGGGATGACGCTTTTGATCACTTACAGTAAGGGTCCTTTGAACATAATTTTCTCTTCCCCCCTTTTTTCCTCTCTCTCCCCTTATGTGTCGTGTCGTTGTCGTTATTTTATGTCTTTTTTGTGTCAACTCCCAATATAGCCATTGGCCTCTGATACGAAATATGTGTTTTATGTACCAATATACATTCTTGATGTTGATATTATGCAATATGACATTGTACCTGTATTGCTTTTCACTGATGTGCAATGTGACATTGTGCCTGTATCATTTTTTCATTGATAAAATTTAATAAAATAAACAATTATATAAAAAAAAGAAAGCATATTATAGTGCATTTGTATTGTCCAGCAGTTGTGTGCGGTTCTGCTGCAATACTGCAGCTACACAGAGTGCCAAACGCTATTGGAACAAATAGTTTCTACTGGAGTGATATACCAGTTGCCCCCCAAAAAAAATGATTGAAGAAGGGGTGTTATATACCAATAATATACTTTCTATATAGTGTATTTAGATAGTGCAGCATTTGCTTTTGGTTTTGCTGCGTTACCGCAGCTACACAGAATGACAAACGCAATTGGAACAAATAATTTCTACTGGTCTGATATACCAGTTGCCCCACAAAAAAACTGATTGAAGCAGGGGTGTGATATACCATTAATATACTTTCTATATAGTGCATTTGGGTAGTGCAGCATTTGTTTGCGGTTTTGCTGCGTTACCGCAGCTACATAGAGTGAGAAATGCTATTGGAACAAATAATTTCTACTGGTGTACCAGTTGCCCAACAAAAAAAAAAGATTTAGGTAGGGGTGTTATATCCAGCCGTACTAGAGCCGGAGGCTCTAAACTATCTCGCTGCACGAGCGCCATCATCGCCGTGCAGCGTCTTCCCTGTGATCTTCTGTAGTGGAAACATGCCGAGTTAAGGGGCGATCCACTGTTATATTATACATCCTAAGCTCCTGATGACATGTCACCCTGCTGGTGGTGACATAGAAACTTGTCAAGCGAACGCAATATTAGGCAGGGAACTTATGGTTTATAGATGACAGGTATTAGCAGTGTGGGGGATGTTATGGGCTGCTAGAAGTTAAGTGCAGCACATAGAAAGCACTTTGCCTATTAAGAATACGTTCCACACACACCCTCTGTCATTTATAGCGTGCTGCCAATATATACTTGTTCAAAGAAACAGTGCGTCTATTTAGCGGCTATTTAAAATAAGTGTCAGCAGACTGTATTTAGTGTTTGTCAGCGTCATATTTAGTGTTCCAGCTACACTGGAGTATTATGTCAAGTTCCTCCAGCTGGAGGAGTTTGGCTGCACCATATATTTAATAATGTGTGAGCCACTCTTCCATAAGTCAGCCTGACAAGTGCAATTCTGGCACATAGCCACATATTTTAGATGTAATTAAATAAAAGTTGTTATATACCTTCTTCCACAAATACTGCTCTTCTATAGGGAGTTTTGTCACAGGGCCATTTTTAAAATGACAGGCAGAGGAAAAGGCAGGCCATTCCGCAGGGGTGGTAGGGTTCAGGCAGATGCACCAGGCAGGAGCCTAAGTGGGAAGTTGCAGAAGGTGCGTGCGATTAAAGGACGCAACAGAGTTGGTTGAGTGGCTCATTCAGCCTTCCGCTTCTGCACCCTCCTCATCCTCTCTATCTGCACCCTCTTCACTCTCTGCTGTGTGCACCCCCATAGACACCACCATCATATCCCCTCCGCTCGAGTCAGAGGAATTATTTTCCCATGCATTCCAAGACCTCACCGATACGCAGCCATTCTTGGCATCGTATCAAGAAGAGGAGGTATCAATGGTCGCCACCCAGTTCAGCCCAAGGAGGGTGGTCCCCGCTGTTGCTGCCTACTCCGAGCTCTCTAATGTCAGTGGTGGTGAAGGTGACAATGATGACGTGTTGGACGTCATTTGGGTGCCCACAAGAGAGAAAGAGGAGGGGAGATCAGAAGGAGAGACAGAGCAGCAGATAGGGAGGAGAAGGAGGAGAAGCAGGCAGAACTTACAGTGCACAGGAGGAAAAAAGCAGACTGCTAATGTATCTGGAACGAGCCATCCACCATGCACGGCCACATCTGGTCCTCCCAGGACGCCGGCACTTGGCTCTGCAGTGTGGGCTTTTTTAACGTGTTTGCTGCTGACAATAATGTTGCCATCTGCAGCCTGTGCTGTCAACGCATAAGTCGCGGTAAGCCCAACACTCACCTAGGGACGACCGCCTTAAGAAGGCACCTGGCCTCCCATCACTGAGCCCAGTGGGAGCAACACTGTCAGAACCCACAAAGCCACACTCCCAGCGCTCCATGTTCTGACTCTTCTCCTTCCCATTAGAGATGTTGCGAACATAAAATTTTCCGTTCGCGAACGGTGAACGCTAATTTCTGCAAATGTTCGCGAACGGGCGAACTGCCATTGACTTCAATAGGCAGGCGAATTTTAAAACCCACAGGGACTCTTTCTGGCCACAATAGTGATGGAAAAGTTGTTCTTAAGGGTTCTAACACCTGGACTGTGGCATGACTGTGTATACGATCAGGTATGATGTTGTATCGATCAGGTAGTGTAAGGGTTACGCCCGCTTCACAGACATTGACAGACCAAACTCCCCTTTTAATGCACCGCAAACAGTCCATTTGCCCAACCGCAAACTTCCCATTTGCACAAGGTTGGATACCAAGCTAGCCATGTCCCGTAGATGTCATTGAAGGTTTCTTCCTCCACCCAGCCACGTACAACACCAAGGGTCCCCGAAAGGTGAACTGAATTGATTTTTCGAACGGGGAGATGGTTAAAAAAACACTGGCTCCCTCCCCTTTGTTTGAATCTACGCCACGGTCACTACGTCTGCGCCGTGCAATTTACTGTCACACCCAACATGAGTGGTATTTTCTGTAGTACTATTCTCATCAGTTTATTCCCTGTTACATCCCATATCAGGGATTGCCTTTTGTGAAAAAAAAATTTGGCCGGGTACCTTCGACTGCCTTCACAGTGACAGACCAAACTCTGATACACCAAACTGAATTGATTTTAGGAACCGGGAGATGGAAAAAGCAGCTTGGTCGGTCCTCTTACTCCCAAGTTGGGGCACTGCACGTGCACGGAGCAATGTTCTGTGACACCCTACATGAGTGGTGTCTTAACTAGTACTATTCCTATCAGTTTAATTCCTGTTACGTCCCCTATTCAGGGACATGTGTCGAATTGATTAATCATTGTCGAATAAACGACATCCTGAAATAATTTTGTTCTGAGCTCTGTACTTGCTTTGTATTGGAATTGATGGGGATTTTTTAAATTGTCTGCATTATTTCGAATAAAGTATGAAGAGACTTTATTATTATTTTTTTATTTTATGCATTAAAAACCCACACAACTTACAAAAACAATAAAAAAATAAAAATTATGTTTTTTTCTATGAAAAATTATACAGCCGATCGCTTTTAGTCTGATCATAATGAAGCAACGGCCTTATCATCTGGGGTGTGGCAACACACTCATAGAGGTGAGGATCGCTTCATTGTGATACGCAAGCCCCTTCACCACAACAAGTTACCGATCACGAAGGGGAATTGACACATGTATGTGCCTTCTTTTTGTTTTGTTTTTGCAGCCACAGTGCAGCACTAGAGGCCAGAAAAATTAGGCATGTACAACATATGTTTTCCAGGCAGTAAGGTGACTAAAACATTGCGGCTTGAACCCTAGTTGGTGGCGGAGAATTCACAAAAGTCATCCGGTATGCAGACATTAAATACAGCAGCGTGGGGACCATTTTGAGGCCAAGGCATGTCATCAGGCCTTTTGTTAGTTAAACGTATCCCCCACTGTCAGTCCCTTCGGTATCCATGCCTCATTCATCTTAATGAAGGTGAGGTAATCAACACTTTTTTGACCGAGGTGACTTCTTTTGTCAGTGACAATGCCTCCTGCTGCACTGAAGGTCCTTTCTGACAGGACACTTGAAGCGGGGCAGGCCAGAAGTTCTATCACAAACTGGGATAGCTCAGGCCACAGGTCAAGCCTGCACACCCAGTAGTCAAGGGGTTCATCGCTCCTCAGAGTGTCGATATCTGCAGTTAAGACGAGGTAGTCTGCTACCTGTCGGTTGAGTCGTTCTCTAAGGCTGGATCCCGAAGGGCTGTGGCAATGTGTAGGACTGAAAAAGCTCTGCATGTCCTTCATCAACAACACATCTGTAAAGCGTCCTGTCCTTGCCGCCATGGTCGTGGTAGGAGGAGGATTACTTTCCCCTCTTCCCCTGTTAGATTCCCGTTGTGCTGTGACACCCCCCTTATAAGCTGTGTAAAGTATTTTTTTGGTTTGGTTTTGAATTGCTGCATCCTTTCTAACTTTTGGTAATTTGGTAACATTTCCGCCACTTTCTGCTTATACCGGGGGTCTAGTAGCGTGGCCACCCAGTACAGGTCGTTCTCCTTCATCCTTTTTATACGAGGGTCCCTCAACAGACATGACAGCATGAAAGACCCTATTTGCACAAGGTTGGATGCCGAGCTGCTCATTTCCCGTTCCTCCTCTTCACTGATGTCATTGACGGTCTGTTCTTCCCCCCAGCCATGTACAAGACTACGGGTCCCAGATAGGTGAAACAACGAGCACCCTGGGATGCCTGCTGTGGTTGGTCTTCCTCCTCCTCAAAGCCACATTCCTCCTCTGACTCCTCTTCCTCATACTCCTCTTGCAGCGTTGCCGCAGGTCCGGCAAGCGATGATGACAAGGCTGTTTCTGGTGGTGATGGTGACCACAACTCTTCCTCTTCCTCTTCACGCTCATCTACAGACTGATCCAGCACTCTTCACAGGGCACGCTCTAGGAAGAAAACAAATGGGATGAGGTCGCTGATGGTGCCTTCGGTGCGACTGACTAGGTTTGTCACCTCCTCAAAAGGATGCATGAGCCTACAGGCATTGCGCATGAGCGTCCAGTAACGTGGCAAAAAAAATCCCAGCTCCGCAGAGGCTGTCCTAGCACCCCAGTCATACAAATACTCGTTGACGGCTTTTTCTTGTTGGAGCAGGCGGTCGAACATTAGGAATGTTGAATTCCAACGCGTCGGGCTGTTGCAAATCAAGCGCCTCACTGGCATGTTGTTTCAGCGCTGAATGTCTGCAAAGTGCGCCATGGCCGTGTAGGAACGCCTGAAATGGCCACACACCTTCCTGGTCTGCTTGAGGACGTCCTGTAAGCCTGGGTACTTAGACACAAAGCATTGTACGATGAGATTCAACACATGTGCCATGCACGACACATGTGACAACTTGCCCAAATTCAATGCCGCCAACAAATTGCTTCCATTGTCACACACCACTTTGCGATCTCCAGTTGGTGCGGGGTCAGCCACTGATCCACCTGTGCGTTCAGGGCGAACAGGAGTGCTGGTCCGGTGTGGCTCTCTGCTTTCAGGCAAGTCAACCCCAAGACAGCGTGACACTGTCGTATCCGGGATGTGGAATAGCCCCTGGGGAGCTGGGGGGATTCAGTTGATGTGCAGCCAGACGCCGCAGTAGAAGAGGACTCAGCCGAGGAGGTTATGGAAGAGGATGGAGTAGGAGGAGTAGAGGAGGTGGCAGTAGGCCTTCCTGCAAGTCGTGGCGGTGTCACCAACTTTGCTGCAAAGCCACGCATTCCATGCTTGGCAGCCGTCAGCAGGTTGACCCAATGCGCAGTGTAGGTGATATACCTGCCCTGACCATGCTTTGCAGACCAGGTATCAGTGGTCAGATGGACCCTTGCCCCAACACTGTATGCCAGAGATGCCATGACTTCCTTTTCAATCCCTGAGTAGAGGTTTGAGATTGCCTTTTTTGAAAAAAAAATTTGTCCGGGTACCTTTCACTGTGGTGTCCCAATAGCGACAAATTTTTTGAAGGCCTCAGAATCCACCAGCTGGTATGGTAAAAGCTGGCGGGCTAAGAGTTCCGTCAAGCCAGCTGTCAGACGCCGGGCAAGGGGGTGACTCTGTGACATTGGCTTCTTACGCTCAAACATTTCCTTTACAGACTCCTGACTGTGGGCAGATGAGATGGAACTGCTGAAGGTGAGAGGCGGAGTGGCGGGTGGTTGAGATGGGGCAAGGAGGACAGCAGTGGTTGACGTGGGTGAAGATGCTGGACCAGGAGGAGGATGGTGGCTTTGAGCTTGTGTCCTGCTTCTACTCTTCATCATGTGTTGATCCCATAGGCGTTTGTGATGTGAGATCATGTGCCTTCGCAAAGCAGTTGTACCTAGGTGGGTGTTGGATTTCCCACGACTCAGTTTCTTTTGGCACAGGTTGCAAATCGCATCACTGTTGTCAGAGGCAGACACACAAAAAAAATGCCACACTGCTGAGCTATGCAATGATGGCATTCTGGTGGTGGCAACAGCATGCGTTGATTGGCGTGCTGTCTGGCTGACCTGGGTGCTGATACATGCTGTCTGACTGTGCCACTAGCTCCTTGCGATGACCTCCCCCTGCTTCCAACTCGTCTCCTCCTTCTCTCTGTCTCCCCTTCTGAACTTTCCCCCTCTTCTTCTTCTCTTCGAGCAGGCACCCACGTGGCATCCACGGACACATCGTCATCATCAACCACTTCACTTGTATCTGACACCTCAGCAAAGGAAGCAGCAGCGGGTACAACATCATCATCATCATCACACTGTACGTCCATGTGTGTAATGCTGACTGACTGAGACATATCCCTGTTATCTACATCCTCTGGCAATAATGGTTGCGCATCACTAATTTCATCCAACTGATGTGTAAATAACTCCTCTGAGGGAAGTAAAGCGGCTTTGGTGGCTGTGGTGGTAGTGGTGGCGGCGGGCAGGAGAGTGGTAACTTGAGAGCAGGTGACCAAAGCTGAGCTGGTGGAGGATGGGGCATCAAGGTTCTTAGCGGAAGCTGTTGAAGATCGGGTGTCCTGTGTAAGCCAGTCAACAATTTTCTCAGAATTTTTTGGGTACAGGGTACGTGGCCTCTGAACACTGGGCATTATTACAGGGCCAGTCGAAATCACAGCACCACGACCACGACGGCCCCTTCTGGGTGGCCTGCTTCTGCTTGTCATTTTTTCTAGATAAGTGGTACTATGCGTGCAAGGTACTTTGCCACCCTATATAAGTGGTGGGCAGTGGGCACAGTACAGTCTGTCTGGGCCTGACACACACGGGCTTGCAACTGTTATATCACAGAAAAAAATTTAATATAATTTTTTTTATCTGCAAGGTATTTGAGTGAATGACACCCTGTAACGGTATGAGTGGAGGCCTAGCCAGTGGCCACAATACAGTCTGTGTGGGCCTGACACACACGGGCTTGCAACTGTGATTATAGCACAGAAACATTTTAAATAGAATTTTTTTTTATCTGCAAGGTATTTGAGTGAATGACACCCTGTAACGGTATGAGTGGAGGCCTAGCCAGTGGCCACAATACAGTCTGTGTGGGCCTGACACACACGGGCTTGCAACTGTGATTATAGCACAGAAACATTTTAAATATAATTTTTTTTTATCTGCAAGGTATTTGAGTGAATGACACCCTGTAACGGTATGAGTGGAGGCCTAGCCACTAGCCAGTGGCCACAATACAGTCTGTGTGGGCCTGACACACACGGGCTTGCAAATGTGATTATATCACAGAAACATTTTAAATATAATTTTTTTATCTGCAAGGTATTTGAGTGAATGACACCCTGTAACGGTATGAGTGGAGGCCTAGCCAGTGGCCACAGTACAGTCTGTGTGGGCTTGACACACACGGGCTTGCAAATGTGATTATATCACAGAAAAATATTAAATAGAATATTTTTTATCTGCAAGGTATTTTCTGTCACACCCTGTATGAATGGTGTGCACGTGCTGTCTGTGACTGAGCCTGCAGCCTCTCACACACGGGCAGCCAGGCAACTGCAATATATATATATATATATATATAAAAAAAATAATAAAGCACACTGATGTACCAGCCCTGAAAAGGGCTTATTGGGGTGCTGTCAGGACGCTGTCCTTACAGCAGATAAGTCTGAGGACACAGAACAATGCCCTACCTAACGCTTTCCCTATTGAATCAGCAGCAGCACTGTCTAAAATGGATGCTGTCCAGTAGGTGGGAGGGTCTCGGAGGGAGGGTCTGCTGCTGATTGGCTGGAATGTGTCTGCTGACTGTGAGGTACAGGGTCAAAGTTTACTCAATGATGATGTATAGGGGGCGGACCAAACATTGCATATGTTCGCCCGCCGCGGCGAACATGAACAAGCTATGTTTGCCGGGAACTATTCGCCGGCGAATAGTTCGGACCATCACTACTTCCCATCTCACTCCAATTTGTTCTCCACTCCACCCTTCACCATGGCGTTGTCGCGTTCATCTGGCAAAAGGCAGGCTTCCGTGGACCAAATGTTCGAACGTAAAAAGATGATGACGCCGGATAACCCTCTTGCCCAACGGCTGACCTCTGGCTTGTCGGAACTGCTAGCACTGCCATATAAACAGGTGGACTCGGAGGCCTTTAGAAAATTTGTGGCCATTGGCACACCGCAATGGAAGGTCCCTAAAGGAAATATTTCTCCCAGAAGGGCATCCCAGAGCTATATGGCCACGTTCAGCGGCAAGTGAATGTATCTCTGACCCATAGTGTCGGTGCCAAGATACATATGACCACAGACACGTGGTCTAGTAAACACAGCAGGGAAGGTACATAACTTTTACTGCCCACTGGGTGAACCTTCTGACGGCCGTCAAGCATGCAACCTGTGACACCCGTGTGGATTTGGTGTTTCTGCCACGGATTGCTTGCAGGCCTGCCTCTTCTTCTCCTCCTCCTACTCCATCCTCCGTCTCCTCCTCAGCTGACTCCTCCTTTTCCACTGCTACCGCTTCTTCCGCTGCGCCCCCCAAGCTCCACAGAACCTATTCGACGTGCCAGGTGAGATGTTGCCATTCTGTGCTGTGGCTGTTGTGCCTGGAAGCCAAGAGCCACATCGGTCCTGCACTCCTTTCAGCTCTGCGGTCACAGGCCAATCAGTGGCTAACCCCACTCAATTTGACCCCGCGACAATGGTGCCAATCTGCTGAGCACAATGAAACAGGGCAAAATGACACACGCTCCATGCATAACACACGTCCTGAACTTAGTCATACAGCGATTTGTTGCCAAATACCCCAGGGTCCAGGATGTCATGCGGTAGGCCAGGAAAATCTCTGGCCATTTTATAAGATCTTACTCGGCCATGGCTTGCCTTGCTGACGTTCAGCGGCGACAGCACCTGCTAGTCAGATGTCTGATTTGTGACAGCCCGACGCGCTGGAACTCCACCTTGTATATGCTTGATAGGCTGCGCCAGCAGAAACGTGCCGTTAGCGACTACCTGTACAAACTCTGTTGCAGGATAGGTTGTGGGGAGCTTGTTTTTTTTTTCACCACGCCAGTGTCTGCTCATGCGCAACACATGCAGACTTCTGCGGCCATTTGAGGAGATCACCAAACTGGTCAGTCGCAGCCAGGGTTCTATCAGTGACATCGTACCTTACACCTTCTTTCTGAAGCGTGCATTGCCTTGTGTCATTGATCAAGCTGTCAAGGAGCAGGAAGATGAAGTCGCAATGATGAATGAATTCCCGGGGGGGCTACTCCATCTGAGACAGGTCAGCAGGAGTCTGAAGAGGAGTCAGAGGGGAATGGTGCCTGGGAAGAGGAGGAGGAGCAAGAAGAGCAGGCTTTAACATTTTCTGGGATCCCTGGTTTTGTCAGTGGATGGAGGAAGGAGACCGAGGATGACATTCTAATGGGAGATGAGCAGGAGCCACGGCGCTCCACTGCTTCCAATTTAGTGCAAATGGTGGCCTTCATGCTCCAGTGTTTGAAGAGGGACCCCTGTATAAAAAGCATAAAAGACAAGAACCAGAACTGGGTGCCAACATACTTAGACCCCCGGTACAAACACAAAATGGTGGACATGTTACCAGCATCACAGAGGGCTTTCAGAATGCAGCATTTCCAGGCCTTGCTTTGAGAGATGCTGCATTCTGCTGTTGCGGGCACTGGCAGAAGAATTTCTACCCACAGAGAAACAGTTGCGGGTACCAATCCTACAGCACATGCAAGAAGAGGTCGGTTTGAAGGTGTTTTGGTCACTTCGGATATGAGATCATTCTTTCAGCCAACCCATCGACAGCCACCCTCTGAATACAGCTTCAGGGAATGCCTAGACCTACAGGTGTCCGACTGCATTGGGTTAACGGCCGATGTGGACGCTCTGAGAAGCGATAAATCCCTTGACTACTGGGTGTGCAGGCTTGACCTGTGGCCTGAGCTGGCAAAATTTGCCATGGAACTCTTGGCTTGCCCCTAGTCCAGTGTCCAGTCTGAAAGGACGTTCAGCGCAGTAGGCAGGATCATGACTGATAAGAGCACTCGACTACATTTTTTTAAATTAATGAGGCATGGATCTGGGAGTAATTGAACACCTGTGATGACCATGTTTAATGGATTTTCCTCATGCCAGGCCACACATATCCGCCATCACACAGAACAAATAACGGTCCCTGTCTTATGTAAATACAGCGGCATAAAAAGCCTTTTCTGTCCGGTGAATGCCTAATGTTTGGGGCCTGTACTCCACTGGCCTGCAGTAAAATTGATATCCAATGACCGTCTAATATACCTCCAGCCACATAATCACTTGATCTTTCATGTACGATAAATGCATATTTTTGGGGGCCTGTAATCTAACTGGCCAACAGTAAAATTGTTATACGGGCACCGCCTAATGTACCTCCAGCTACATAATCACTTGATGTTTTCTGTCCGGTGAATGAATAATTTTTGGGGCCTGTAGAACACTGGCCTGCAGTAAAATTAATATCCAATGACCATCTAATATACCACCAGCCACATAATCACTTGATGTTTTCTGTCCGTTGAATGCCTAATGTTTGGGGCCTGTACTCCACTGGCCTGCAGTAAAATTTATATCCAATGACCATCTAATATACCTCTAGCCACATAATCACTTGATGTTTTCTGTCTGGTGAATGCCTAAGGATTGGGGCCTGTACTCCCGTGGTCTAAAATAAAAATTTTCTAGGCTCCAGCAGGGCACATTTTTGACAGTTTCCCTTTAAGACGCCCAAAAAAATGGCCCCTGATTAAAATATATCTTTTGGTGGGAATTTTTGCCATTGATCCCCCTCTGGTATGTCACTGTCCATGTTGTGGGACTATTTGTGCACTTCTACTAAGTATTTGGTGGCTGCAATAATGACCTGAAGGTTTTTTAGGGTCCCCTGCCATTAAAGTGAATCCCACCGCAAACTTGTGGTTCGCGAACATTTGACCGCATTCGCAAACCGTCCCAGCCGATGTTCGTCCATCACTACTATTAATCTCAGGGAATTCATTCCTCTGTACCAAACTTACTATAGCACTATATGATGATATAAGAAAAGATTCAGTAGAACCAACCATAGTCAACAGTTCTTTAGAATAAAAGGCTGTAAAACTCATTAATTTGCTCCATGGTCATCCACTTCCGTTAGCACCTCTGTCTAGACAAGAACCTGAAGTTATTAGGAAGCTGCAAACTGAATTCATAGAAATCAATTTAGTCTAAATTTGGATTTTCTAATTACATAATACAAGCAAATATTTGCATCTGTATTATAACTGCAATACCCACACTTTAGGGATCACCAAACCCTATCACATCTAAGTTTGGTTCAACTGACAAAGAAGAGAAGTTCCTTGTGTTGTGTCTTTAATACAGATGCTAAAATGCACCTGTATAATGGGCAAGTGGAAAGTGACCATAAGAATCTCAAGATGACAAGTGAGATGGCATTACATAATATCTCAACATCTATGCAAAAAAATGTTTTTAACTCACTTCACTAATAACCACAAAAAACATGTGAGACAGTATTTTAATAATGACAAAAACAAAACAAAATAATTTTTAATATTACACATGGTGTTGGATATTGACTATGGTATGATTATATATTCTGTCTCTGTTCAACCTCCGAAGCACCTCTATATAATAGGCCCTACCGTACCTCTGTATACCTCCAATTACAAAAATGCTTTCTTCTAAAATCAACGCACAGTTTGTGTGTGGTATTGTGACTTAACCAGTTTAGCCAAAGTAGCTATATTTTTGTATTCCTAGAGAAGATCTGGATGTAAGGTACTCCTTGGCTGATGCAGTCCAAGGTTCTCAGAAATAGGGGCAATGTCTGAAGGCTCCTGTATATGACATATTTCAGTGATGAATCCTCATAGTCCTGTTATTGGGAGTGCTGATGTCACTGTAGATCGCTGGGTCTGGAGTGTTACATGTGGGTTTCCATAGGACATTTTTGACTTACGATAGCCTGAAAGCAAAAGATAAGTTATGTTACTAAAGAGGCAGCTGGGTGCTGCTATATGGACCCTGGATAGAGGTGGGCCCCATTTCTTGTATTAATGTGTGTGAGTGAGAATGCACTAGTTGTGGTGGGATTAACTATTTTATGTACATGGGGTGTAATGACTCTCAACAATAGATAATGTGACCCATCCATTGTTTTCTTGAGTGATAAGTGACAGCGACTTACTCCCCCTTTCTCCATTGAGAATGCATGCATGCTCATCGGAACTATTTTCATAGTTGCCAACATTTGAAAGTGCTACCTAGTGACACAGCAACCGACTGTGTTGTGGATTGCCAAGGGTGTGGCTTGTAGAGGGTGTGGTTCTCCAGGGCGTGGCATATGGGAATAGAACATTTTCTTTAAGAATTTTTGGCACACAAATAATAAATTGCGACAAAATCTAAAATTCTAGGTGATACTTCCAGTACATTCCAATTCATCAGTCAGGTTTACCAGTGATTAGAAAGTAATGATCGGAAACGTTGTGTAAATCCAAATCAAGTTTGTACAAAATCCTGTGTGTAGTTTATTAAATTTCTATAAAAGTCAGATTAGAGCAGCTACTGCTGTCATGTCAGGGTGTGATGCAGATATCCGTCTACCCCACACACAGGGCCAGCCTTTGGTTAGCTGGTGCTCTGTGCAGGATTTCTTTACAACCCACCATGTCCTGCATAACCAATACAAATAGAAAAAAAATTTAAGGAGCCATCAAACCCATTTTCTCAATCAATAAAAAAATCTTCCCATTTTATATTTTTTCAGCTACAGATGTATTACAAACAAGTTGAACTGTGTCTTATCCTGCAGTTGTAGTCTCTTCCCCCAGTTTCCTACTTATTTCTATCAATTTAAAACTGTCTCTCCTCTTCATGATCATCGAAGGATCCTTTTTCTCCTCCTCAGGGTCACCTACTGCTAATCTACAACAGTTCCCCCCCAAATTTTCGCTTCTTCTCTTTTTAGTCCAAGATCATCTTGTCATCCCCCCTTCCCCACCAGGTATTATCTCCCACCCAGATACATAATTTGAAGCTCCAAGGCCCTAATTACCCCTACACCCGCTATAACTACTCTCCTGATCCCACCTTTGAGATATCATTCCTCAGCCACAATGCTTTCATCTCAGGTATTAACTCCTTCTCCTTCCCCCAAGGTATCACCTCCCCTCATCCAAATATCTTCTTCCTCTCCTTATACGCTAGGTGTCATATATCCTTCCTCTCCCCCATACCTATATTTTCCCAACTTCTCCCTCCGTGGATATTATTTTCACCTCTCTCTTCACTTACCCTGTAGTACTTACTGTACATGTCCTGAGTGTGCTGTGAGAACCATCAGAAAAGCAGCTGACTGCAAAGCAGAGTTAACATGTTGTATCATGGCCACATAGCAGTTTTTGCTGTGTTTTTGCACCTAAAATATCCAGTGATATACTCAATTGGCTAACTGTAGATATGGTCCAAGAGAAGTCAAATAGGGTAAATGTGAACAAGTAAATAGCATAGAAGATCACGCTGCTTTCAGACACCACCTCCTTCCTCAGCAAAGGGTTAAAATGGAAAAGACCCGAAGGCAGGGATCACCAGACTTCACACAATAGTATCCCCCTAGGTTTTATTATGCTATTTATACTGTGAGAAGTGGTGGAGCCCGTTTGTGATTGGAGAGAGGACCCTGTGTGATTCTAAACAGATGTCCGGTCATGTGATGGAGTCTCAGGCGTGGCTTGGAACAGCTGTCCGGTCATGTGATGGAGTCTTAGGGATGGCTTGGATCAGCTGTCCGGTCAAGTGATGGAGTCTCAGGCGTGGCTTGGATCAGCTGTCCGGTCATGTGATGGAGTTCCTGGCATGGTTTGGATCAGTTGTCCGGTCATGTGATGAAGATTGTCATGTGACAGACATATAATAGGAGGCTTGTTGTATATTTTTAGCGTCTTTTACTAAATATATTTTATGCATGTATTTTTAATTAAGGATGAGTTAATTGCTAAACTATGTCTATAGATTTGGGGTTGGTTTGTGCTATAGTTTTTGTTTTTTGATGAAAAATTAGCGCTGATACACTATAGAGGGTTTAATCTCCCTCAAGGATGATGTCAGCAATGGGTGGGATTGTATGCCCTTTATAAGGCGGGATTGCATTATGTTTTCTATTGCTCCTGCAAACCTACAGCTACGTATTTAGTGACTTTTTGTTTTTACTAAATGTGAACAAGGCTCTGGGTCCAGATGGATTCCACCCAAGAGTGCTTAACCGCCTCCGGACCGCCTAACGCAGATGTGCGGTCCGGAGGCGGCAGCGCTGCGCACGGTCACGCATATACGCGTCATCTCGCGAGACGCGAGATGACGCGCTTTGCCGGCCCGCGCATGCGCAGTTCGGGCCGGCATTTCGTCGAGGGGGGTCTCGTCATCAGCTTGCCAGCCAATGATCGCGGCTGGCAAGCTGATGATTTTTAAAAAACCAATCAAAGGCCAGATAACAGATCATATTTGTAAATATGATCTGTTATATGGCTGGCCTGCTCCTCTGCTGGTTCTTTTCGTCGGTTGGATCCAGCAGAGGAGCAGGCTACACAGTGAGTACACCAAACACCTCATACTAGCCCTAGATCACCCCCCTGAACCCCAATTAACCCTTTGATCACCCCTTTGTCAATCACTAGTGAAAGGAAAAAAGTGATCAGTGTAAACGGTCACTTTTTTTTTTCACTGGTATTGACCGTTAGGTTTTAGGTATAGTTTAGGCCCCTTGGTTAGGTAGTTTAGGGATCGGTTAGCGCCCAGCCCACCGCACCGCAGTCACTGATTCGCTGATTAGCGTATCGCTAATCAGCATTTGTACTTTTATAGTATCTGGAAGTGATCAAAACTGATCACGGTCAGATCTATAATTGTATTAGTGTCACTTTAGTTCGCCCTCCACCCAAAACGCAGGCCTGATCGGTCGCCCAGACGTGCGTTCACCCACGCCCGCCCCACCGCAGTGACAAATTTTTTTATTTTTTTGATCACTGCACATTCACTTTACACGCGCTGCGGCGATAAAAAAAACAGTTTTGATATTTTTTATCAACCGCAGCGGCCTCCGGTACTTCGCTAGCCTCCCCTTTGTAAGACAGGCTTGCTTTTTTTTCTTGGGTAGTCTCAGGGAATACCCCTAAATTTAGTTGCCCAAAATGTCAAACAGGGGGTATTCTTCTGAAGAGGCCTACAGGCTTCTGACCCAGTCGGATGAGGAATGGGAACCCTCATCTGATGAATCCAGCGGGTCAGAATACGAACCTGTAGAAAGCAGTGGCTCTCTGACCCAAAGTTCGGACGAGGAGGCTGAGGTCCCTGATAGCACCAGGCGTACCCGGCCCCGTGTCGCTAGACCACAGGTTGCGCAGGATCCGCTTCAAGAGCAGCAGAGTGGGGCTGCTGCTGTCGGATTACGTGGTGAGGCATACACCAGCAGCGCAGCCCTCCCTGGACCTAGTACCAGCACTGCCGTAGAACATGGTGAAGTAGCGAGCACCAGAAGGGCAGTTGAAGCTGGTACGGTGGCACGTGCAGTAGTGACCCCGTCGCAGCCACCGCAAAGACGTGCCCGTAGAGCCCCTAGAATCCCTGAGGTGCTGGCAAACCCTGATTGGCAGTCCCCAACTTCAGCCGCACCTGTAGTTTTCCCTTTCACTGCCCAGTCTGGAGTTCGGGTTGAGACAGCTCAGATCGGTTCGGCCCTGGGATTTTTTGAGCTGTTCTTGACTGCGGAGCTCTTAGACATAGTTGTGGCCGAAACAAACAGGTATGCCACACAATTTATAACCGCTAACCCGGGAAGCTTTTATGCCCAGCCTTTCCGGTGGAAACCAGTCCAAGTTTCCGAAATTAAAACTTTTCTGGGCCTCCTCCTCAACATGGGTCTAACTAAAAAGCATGAATTGCGGTCATATTGGTCCACAAACCCAATTCATCACATGCCCATGTTCTCTGCTGCTATGTCCAGGGCACGTTTTGAGGCCATCCTGCGTTTCCTGCACTTTAGCGACAACACCGCCTCCCGTCCCAGAGGCCACCCTACTTTTGACCAGCTCCACAAAATTCGGCCCCTCATAGACCATTTCAACCAGAAATTTGCAGATTTGTATACCCCAGAGCAAAACATCTGCGTAGACGAGTCCCTGATACATTTTACCGGGCGCCTTGGCTTCAAACAATACATCCCAAGCAAGCGCTCCCGGTATGGGGTCAAATTGTATAAGCTCTGTGAAAGGGCCACAGGCTATACCCACAAATTTCGGATCTATGAGGGAAAAGATCAGACCCTGGAGCCGGTCGGTTGCCCTGACTACCTGGGGAGCAGCGGGAAGACAGTTTGGGACTTGGTGTCACCCTTATTCGGCAAGGGGTACCATCTTTATGTGGACAATTTTTACACAAGTGTGGCCCTCTTTAGGCATTTGTTTCTAGAACAGATTGGCGCCTGTGGCACTGCGCGAACTAGTCGCGTGGGCTTCCCCCGACGGCTCGTTGCCACCCGTCTTGCAAGGGGGCAGAGGGCCGCACTGTGTAACGAAGAACTGCTCGCGGTGAAATGGAGAGACAAGCGTGACGTTTACATGCTCTCCTCCATTCACGCAGACACGACAATACAAATTGAGCGAGCAACCCGTGTCATTGAAAAGCCCCTCTCAGTCCACGACTATAATTTGCTCATGGGAGGGGTGGACTTCAATGACCAGATGTTGTCTCCGTATTTAGTTTCCCGCAGAACCAGACGCTGGTATAAGAAGGTGTCTGTATATTTAATTCAATTGGCTCTGTATAATAGTTTTGTTCTCTACAGTAAGGCTGGGAGAACTGGATCCTTCCTCAAATTTCAGGAAGAGATCATCGAGAGCCTCCTGTACCCAGGAGGTTCCGTGGCCCCATCCACCAGTGTAGTTAGCCGTCTACACGAGCGACATTTCCCCAATGTCGTTCCTGGTACCTCAACCCACCCGTCACCCCGAAAAAGATGTCGTGTCTGTAGCAGGAGTGGAATAAGGCGTGACACCCGCTATTTCTGTCCTGACTGTCCTGACCACCCTGCCCTATGCTTTGGAGAGTGTTTCCGGAAGTACCACTCACAGGTACACTATTAGCATAGGGATCACATCTCACCAGGATAGGCACACAGGGCTATTAGGGCCCATTCACTCACACAGCTGCTGCAAACCTCTCCTTTCACCTGGGACAAAGTGCATAACGCACTTCGCCACATCTTTGGGCGATTTGCGCTTTGCACATTGACCCATGGGGAAGGAGAGGTTTGTTCTATAAAGGTAAAAAAACAAAACAAAAAAAAAAAAACACCAGTAAGCCAAAAGGTTAATGTTTAGTTCAAAAAGTTAAAGTTTATATATTCTGTTCCAAAGTTAATAAAATTATTGCGTTGCGGCCTGGTTTTTTCTTTTTTTTTTTTTTTTCTTTACCTTCCAGGTGGACCAACCGATCGACTAGCTGCAGCACTGATGTGCATTCTGACAGAAGCATTGCGCTGCTGTCAGATTACACGCAAGTCGGTGTATGCGGTGCTGTAAGACGAGATTTCTCCTCTGCAGTAACAGATACGTTTGCCGAGGCATACGAGCTGAGGAGGAGGCGGCGTTCCTATGCTTTGGCAAACACTTTGTATATAAAAAAAATAAAATAATCCCGGCAATGATTTATTCATCCACATCGATTGATGTGAATGGAGAAATCTGGTTTGCCAGGGCATACGAGCTAAGTGGGTATGGATGTTGGGCGGAGCTCCTATGTCCTGGCAGACGCCTTTCCCCTCCTTTTTTTTTTTTTGGCAGAGGTTTTTTCATCCACATTGATCGATGCGAATGAAGAAATCTGTGCCGTTCATTTTTTTCTTTCAGCCCAGAGGCTGAACGAAAAAAAAAATCTCATTACCTGTATGCTCAATATAAGGAGAATAGCAGAAACTCCTAATGCTGGCCATACATGTAATGATTGCGGAGACCCTCAAATGCCAGGGCAGTACAAACACCCCACAACTGACCCCATTCTGGAAAGAAGACACCCCAAGGTATTCGCTGAGGGGCATATTGAGTCCATGAAAGATTTAAATTTTTGTCCTAAGTTAGCGGAAAGTGAGACTTTGTGAGAAAAAACAAAAAAAAAATCAATTTCCGCTAACTTATGCCAAAAAAAAAAAAATTCGATGAACTTGCCACGCCCCTCATTGAATACCTTGGGGTGTCTTCTTTCCAAAGTGGGGTCACATGTGGGGTATTTATACTGCCCTGGCTTTTTAGGGGCCCTAAAGCGTGAGAAGAAGTCTGGGATCCAAATGTCTAAAAATGCCCTCCTAAAAGGAATTTGGGCACCTTTGCGCATCTAGGCAGCAAAAAAGTGTCACACATCTGGTATCGCCGTACTCAGGAGAAGTTGGGGAATGTGTTTTGGGGTGTCATTTTACATATACCCATTACATATCTTGGTCAAATGCCAACTTTGTATAAAAAAATGGGAAAAGTTGTCTTTTGCCAAGATATTTCTCTCACCCAGCATGGGTATATGTAAAATGACACCCCAAAACACATTCCCCAACTTCTCCTGAGTACGGCGATACCAGATGTGTGACACTTTTTTGCAGCCTAGGTGGGCAAAGGGACCCACATTCCAAAGTGCACCTTTCGGATTTCACCGATCATTTTTTACAGATTTTGATTGCAAAGTACTTCTCACACATATGGGCCCCTAAATTGCCAGGGCAGTATAACTACGCCACAAGTGACCCCATTTTGGAAAGAAGACACCCCAAGGTATTCTGTGAGGGGCATGGCGAGTTCCTAGAATTTTTTATTTTTTGTCGCAAGTTAGTGGAATATGAGACTTTGTAAGAAAAAAATAAAATTAAAAATAATCATCATTTTCCGCTAACTTGTGACAAAAAATAAAAAGTTCTATGAACTCACTATGCCCATCAGTGAATACCTTAGGGTGTCTACTTTCCGAAATGGGGTCATTTGTGGGGTTTTTCTACTGTTTGGGCATTGTAGAACCTCAGGAAACATGACAGGTGCTCAGAAAGTCAGAGCTGCTTCAAAAAGCGGAAATTCACATTTTGTACCATAGTTTGTAAACGCTATAACTTTTACCCATTTTTTTTTGGCCCAAACAATTTTTTTTTATCAAAGACATGTAGAACTATAAATTTAGCAAAAAATTTATATATGGATGTCGTTTTTTTTGCAAAATTTTACAACTGAAAGTGAAAAATGTCATTTTTTTGCAAAAAAATCGTTACATTTTGATTAATAACAAAAAAAGTTAAAATGTCAGCAGCAATGAAATACCACCAAATGAAAGCTCTATTAGTGAGAAGAAAAGGAGGTAAAATTCATTTGGGTGGTAAGTTGCATGACCGAGCGATAAACGGTGAAAGTAGTGTAGTGCAGAAGTGTAAAAAGTGGCCTGGTCATGAAGAGGGTTTTAGCTAGCGGGGTTGAAGTGGTTAAAGAGCTCAGTTCAGTCATTTCTGTGCCCCTGTTTATAATTTTTAAAGATTCTCTAGGTACTGGTACAGTGCCAAGTGATTGGCGCAAGGCAAACGTGGTGCATATATTCAAAACATGATCAAGGTCCTCCACAGGTAATTATAGACCAGTTAGTTTAACTTCTGTTGTGGGAAAAATGTTTGAAGGACTCTTAAGGGACTATATACAGGAGTATGGGACTATAAATAATACTATAAGTTATAACCAGCATGGGTTTACCAAGGACAGAAGCTGTCAGACTAACCTGATTTGTTTTTATGAGGAGGTGAGTAGTAGCTTGGACAGAGGGGCGTCTGTGGATGTAGTGTTTCTGGATTTTCCAAAGGTTTTTGATACTGTCCCTCATAGATGCTTAATAAGTAAAGTAAGGTCTATAGGCTTGGAAAGTATAGTTTGTAATTGGATTGACAACTGGCTGAAGGACCGTGCCCATAGAGTTGTGGTCAATGATTCCTATTCAGAATGGTCCCTGGTTATAAGTGGTGTATCCCAAGGTTCAGTGCTGGGCCCTTTATTATTTAATTTATTTACCGTATTAATCATATTGAGGAGGGGATTAATAGAACCATATCTATTTTTACTGATGACACTAAGCTGTGTAGAACTGTACAGTCTATGGAAGATGTCCATAAACTACAAGCTGACTTAAACACTCTGAGTGATTGCGCATCAACTTGGCAATTGAGGTTCAATGTGGACAAATGTTGAGTTATGCATCTTGGTAGTAATAATCTCTGTGCTTCATATGTCCTAAATGATGTATCTCTGGGAGAGTCACTTATAGAGAAGGATTTGGGTGTCCTTGTGGATGGTAGTTTCATTTAAGGCATACAATGTCAATCCAGGGACGGCACTGCTGCAGCCGGACACTTCCTCTGCCAGTCAGAGGAATGTCAGCTCCAGTAAGCAGGGAACCAGGAGAGCAGGTCAAGGCAGACAGGTGCTGGTAGTGGGAGACTACATTATTAGGGGAACAGATATGGCAATCTGTCACAAAGACCGTGATCGCTGAACAGTGTGCTGTCTTCCTGGCGCTAGAGTTCGTCACATAGTGGATCGGGTTGACTGATTACTGGGAGGGGCTGGAGAAGATCCAGCGGTCATGGTCCATATCGGAATCAATGACAAAGTTAGAGGTAGGTGGAGAGTCCTTAAAAATGATTTCAGGGATTTAGGTCAAAAGCTTAGGGCAAGGACCTCAATAGTAGTATTTTCCGAAATACTGCCTGTACCACGGGCCACACAAGAAAGGCAGTGAGAGATTTGCGGGATTTAACAAGTAGCTCAAGAACTGGTGTAGGAAGGAGGGGTTTGGGTTCCTGGAGAACTGGGCCGACTTCTCTATCGGCTACAGGCTCTATCGTAGGGACGGTCTGCACCTCAATGGGGAAGGGGCAGCTATGTTGGGGAGAAAGATGGCTAGAAGGCTGGAGGAGTGTTTAAACTCGGGACTGGGGGGGAGGGAAATTACATTATAGGAGGGGAAGATAGTGCAGATAGAGACCGGAGGCAAGATAGTGGGACTGGGGGAGGAATGGTAGGAAGGGCTAGAACAGTTCAGAAGGAAAGGTGTAGGGTAAAAAATATACATACATCTCTCAAATGTATGTATACTAATGCCAGAAGCCTGACTAATAAAACTGGGGAACTGGACTAAGTGATGTGTGAGGAGGACTATGACATAACGGAAACATGGCTGGATGATAGCTATGACTGGGCAGTTAATGTACAAGGTTACAGTCTGCTTAGAAAGGATTGTCAAAACCGGAGAAGGGGAGGGGTCTGCCTTTATGTAAAGTCCTGTCTAAAGTCCACACTACGGGAAGATATAAGTGAGGTACATGAACATGAGTCACTGTGGGTAGAGATACATGGAGCTAAAAACAATAATACATTACTAATAGGAGTTTACTATAAACCACCTAATATACCAGAGTCCACAGAAAATCTACTACTAAACAAGATAGCCAAGACAGCAAATCATAATGAGGCAGTTATTATGGGGGGCTTCAACTACCCAGATATAGACTGGGAAACTTAAAGTTGTACATCACATAAAGTAAACAGGTTCTTGGCAATAACCAAAGACAATTACCTTTCCCAACTGGTTCAGGACCCGACTAGAGGGACGGCCATGCTGGACTTAGTATTAACTAATAGGACTGACAGAACAACAGACGTGCAGGTTGGGGGACACCTGAGAAATAGTGACCATAAAGTAATAGCCTTCCAATTATCATTCAAAAGAGCGTTTCTACAGAGAGGAACAAAAATACCAAACTTCTAAAAAGCTAAATTTAGCCAACTAAGAGAGGCCATAGGCCTAACTAACTGGGACAAAGTCCTCAAAAATAAAAATACAGCCACAAAATGGGATATCTTTAAAAGCATCCTAAAATCTCATTGTGAGAGGTACATACCGTATGGGAATAAAAGGTTAAGGAACAAAAAGAAACCAATGTGGATATATAGAACTGTAAAGAAAACAATAAATGATAAAAATAAAGCATATACATCACTAAAACAGGAGGGTGGCGCGGAAGCACTGAAAAACTATAAGGAAAAAAATAGAACATGTAAAAAACAAATAAAAGCAGCCAAACTAGAGACCGAGAGATTAATTGCCAAAGAGAGTAAAACTAACCCTAAAATGTTCTTCAATTATATAAATGTTAAAAAGTATAAATCTGAATGTGTCGGCCCTTTAAAGAGTAATGAGGGGGGAGTCGGAGAGAGTGACGAGGAGAAAGCAAAGCTGTTAAATATTTTTTCTCTCCAATGTATTCACTGAGGAAAATAAACTGTCAGATGAAATGCCGAATGTAAAAATAATTCCCCATTACAAGTGTCCTGTCTGACCCAGGATGAAGTAAAACAGTGACTTAAAAACATTAAAATAGACAAATCGCCAGGACCAGATGGCATACATCCCCGTATACTAAGGGAATTAAGTAATGTCATAGCCAGACCCTAATTTCTGATATTTGCTGGCTCTATACTGACAGGGGATGTCCCACGGGATTGGCGCATAGCAAATGTGGTGCCAATATTCAAAAAGGGTCCAAAAACAGAGCCTGGAAACTATAGGCCGGTAAGTTTAACATCTGTTGTGGGTAAACTGTTTGAAGGTTTTCTAAGAGATGCTATCTTAGAGCATCTCAATGGAAATAAGAAAATAACGCCATATCAGCATGGCTTCATGAGGGATCAGTCATGCCAAACTAATTTAATCAGTTTCTATGAGGAGGTAAGTTCTAGACTTGACAGTTGCGTATTAATGGATGTCGTATATCTGGACTTCTCCAAAGCATTTGACACTGTACCACATAAAAGCTTAGTATATAAAATGAGAAGTAACTGGCTGAGTGATAGAAAACAGAGGGTGGTTATTAACGGTACACACTCAGATTGGGTCACTGTCACTAGTGGGGTACCTCAGGGGTCAGTATTAGGCCTAAACTGATAAGGGGAATGAAGGGTCTTAGTTATGAAGAAAGTTTAAAAGAATTGAATTTATTTAGTCTTGAGAAGAGACGTCTAAGGGGGGACATGATTAACTTATACAAATATAAAAATGGGGCATACAAAAAATACGGTTAAAAGCTGTTCCATGTAAAATGCGCTCAAAAGACAAGGGGGCACTGCCTCCGACTAGAGAAGAAAAAGTTCAGTGTCCGGAAGCATCAAAGCTTCTTTACTGTAAGAACTGTGAAGCTGTGGAATAGACTTCCTCAGGACGTGGTCACAGCAGGAACAGTAGACAGTTTCAAAAAGGGTTTAGACGAATTCTTAAAAGTAAAAAACATTAATGCTTATGAAATGTGTAGAAATCTGAGTCTCACTTCCTTTCGGGATTCGCATCCCCACTTATCCCTTGGTTGAACTTGATGGACGTATGTCCTTTTTCAACCATATTAACTATGTAACTATAGTTTTAGCCATTGTCTTCCGTAATTGCAGCATTGTGTTGTGTTTTGCCAAAATTAGAAAAAAACTTTTAACATAACAATTTACCTAGGCCGCAGGGCCGGGCCGACACAGAGGCTGGGGAGGCTCCAGCCTCAGGGCGCAGGCAAGCTCCCCAGCCTCTGGGCGGCAGGCAGGCCACTGACCACGTCGCTGCTGCTGCCGCGCCTGCCGGGCTGCCAGCCGCGCTGGAGGATGGAGGGAGTAATGAGCACTTGGCACTGACTTACATGCTCCCTCCCCGCTCCACCTACTGGCTCGGCTGCTCTGGTGTCTGCTCAGTCGCTTGCTTGACTGGCTGCGTACAGCGCGCACTTTGACCTGACACACTTTATGCAGTCAGGTCACATGTGTGCTCTCTGGAGACCAGGAGCAGCGCTGGCAGCAGCAGGCAGCAGCACAGCACTGTGTCACGACCCAGCCCAGGCCCCAGCAGGGATAGAGCGTGAGAGTCTGCCCTGAAGTGAAGTAAGATGGTTTTTAAATAAAGATAATATTCTTTTCCATCTGATCTGAGGTCTGATGGGGTTCTGGGTGGGGTAAAATTACAAGGAACGCCCTGAGGGGGGGGGGGGGGGGGGGGGTTTGGGGTGGATGATGATTAATAACAAACATAAATATCTAAATGGTGGGGGGGGGCTTGACTTGAGTCATCTACTGATCAGTGATCATCAGAGCATTAGAGCTGCAGGAATAAATAACATCTAAATGTCTGGTGGGGTAAATGGGGGGGTCGAGGGCTAATGGGGGGACGGGGGTTAGATGATCTAACCCAGCCCCCCTTCCCCCATCAGCCCTTGTCCTACCACCCCATCTACCCATACCCCTGCAAAACTTGCTAGTTTTTATTCTGTCTTGTTGACAGGATTATGTTTATTTATATTAAGATTATGTGGTTATTGTCTTATATGACTTGTTTTTACACTTTATTTCTATCTTTATATGGATCTAAAGAGGTTGTGCATTTGTTTACAGCTATAGTTAATTGGTACATTAAACTGTGCATATTTATGTGTGATTACAACAGTAAGTATTTAGTAAAGACTCCACAAGTTGGGGGGGGGGGGGGGGGGGCGTACTTGGGCAGCTCAGCCTCTGTTGGTGGTGGACCTTGTCCCAGCCCTGCTAGGCCTTGATGTGGGTGCAATGTGTAAACTTGGACTTAGTACTTTAGCACAAGCAGCACTTACAATGCAGTCATGCATTTAATTAATGAGGGTCGGTTGGACAGTGGTGGCAGGTGAAGATATGATGTGTACCAGCATGGGGTACAAGCCATATAGACAGAAAATCTTTTTCCCACGAGCACAGGCATGAGGAAAATGGCTACATGACTAAGGATATTGTCAATTCTGTCCCCCAATACCATTTACAAAACCCTAGTTACTCACTTCCCTTAACCCAAAAACAAAACCCATTGAGGTCTCCCTGATCTTTTTTACATTTTTATAAAATAAGCCTAGAAAGAATATTTGAAAAAGAATGTAGCAGAAAATCAAAATACACACCTTATCTGCAGTATAACATCATCATACACACCACTACTGTAGCAGAAACTCCTTGTACACACCTCAGCTGTAGTAGAACTATAAAATACACTCTTCAGTTGCTTCAGAACCTCATAATACATGTCAGATGCTCTATAACACTGTTTCTCAACCTGCGGTATGTGTATGAGGTTGAGGTGCAGTAGGGTTAGGGGCTACACAGGATTAGCCTAACATCCAGCAATGTTTCATTGCTGGTTGCTAAGGCCACTCCACATTCAACTTAACTGCTATGCTCAGAACGGTGAGGACACTATGTTTGGGGAACTATTAGGGCTGTTTCACACGAGCGGATGCTGTGCGTGACATCCGCTCCGTGAATGACATCCAAGACCCGATGCGGACTGCAGAATCACACACATCTTTATCTCACTGTGATTTCGTAGTAAAGAGATCACAGAGAGGCACGGAGCATTATCAATTGTTATCATTATCATGTTAATGCTCCGTGCCTCTGCAGTCTGCATCGGGTCTTGGCTGTCATTCACGGAGCGGATGTCAAGCACGGCATCCGCTCGTGTAAAACAGCCCTTACAGTCAAGGGTAATATTGATGGGTACAAATGTTTTGATGGCACTACGTGGTAATAATTATTAATGGGGGCACTGTGTGGTACTAGTATCTTCAGGGACACTTTCTGTTTTTGCATATTAGTATTTGGTTCAGTAGGCACAGCAGGCAAAGTATTGGGGTGGCAGGGTGGGGTTTTGAGAAGGTGGGGAGGATGATGGAAAAGTGAGGAACTCAAGATGCCTGTGTGACAACCTTTGCAGAGGTGACACATGGTTCAAAGAATTCATCATGGTGGTCTGGTCCTGTATATCAGAGCAGACATTACTGGATGTAATAGGTATGTGGTGCTGTACTCTCCTGTATGTTTGGAAGCGCAGAGTGTACATGCAATTTAAAAAGTAATAGTCATCCATCATGTGTCCTAATGTGGTTGACCAAATTTTGAAAGGAAGATTAGCGCTGCATACGGCACTTTTCCTTCTGTCAAATCTGTCATATTTATCACTGCTCACTTTTTTGTGGGTACGCGGTTGGAACATCTTGTCACTAGGGGGCATTTGGTTTGAAAAGGTTGATAAACACTGCACTAGAACATCATAATACACATCTCAGATGCTGCATGCCATCGGCTAAACTGGTTTGGTGTGGTTTTACCCGCATGTAGCAGCTGCATTGCGACTGCATCATAGTAACCTAACCTTAGTAGAGTTGAGCGGACACCTGGATGTTCGGGTACGGCCGAACTTAAGAAAAAAGTTTGAGTTCGGAACCCGAACTTGACCCCGAACCCGAACCCCATTGAAGTCAATGGGGACCCGAACTTTTGAGCACTAAAATGGTTGTAATAATGTCATGGAAAGGGCTAGAGGGCTGCAAATGGCATCAAAATGTGGTTAAGAACATGTCAAGTGCTCTGCAAACAAATGTGGATAGGGAAATGACTTTAAATAACATAAAATACGTAAAAAAATAAAAATAAAATCTTGATCTAGGACAGGCATGCTCAACCTGCGGCCCTCCAGCTGTTGTAAAACTACAACTCCCACAATTCCCTGCTGTAGGCTGATAGCTGTAGGCTGTTTGGGCATGCTGGGAGTTGTAGTTTTGCAACAGCTGGAGGGCCGCAGGTTGAGCATGCCTGATCTAGGAGGACCAGGTCCATGTGGAGTAGGAGGTTGAGGAGGCGATGGATGTGGCGGTATTTTTTTTAAATTGGGGTACAGCCCAAAACATTGGGAAATATAACCCTCCAGTCGTGCTAAACACACGTTCAGACAATACACTGGCTGCAGGGCAGGCCAGCACGTCCAAGGCGTAAAGGACAAGCTCAGGCCATGAGCCCAATTTGGAGACCCAGAAGTTGTCCCCTGTCAGTCAGTTCGTGTAGGCATGTGCACACTTACTGCCCCACCATGTTGCACGTCCCTGTGATGTTCGCGATCCAATTTGTTATCTGCTCTATCAACTTTCAATGTTCTTTTATGCGCCTACCATGGTGATCACGGATGACAGGGAATCAGGGTTCCAGGCCAGAGAGGGAGCATGAGAACGAGAGTCCACATCCAAGGGAGGATTCATTTTTTCAAATTTTAAATTAGAGTTGAAATATGGGAGAAATTATTAAAGTATAAAAGTGTGACAACTTTTTAAAGTTTAAGCATTGAATGTAAGGATGTGGCGCACATTAATTACTGAATAATTTACAAAATTTTATTCCCTATCACCTATGCAAAGCAGGTTTTTATTCACATCTAAAATTGTATAATGTCAACACAAGAATGTAACGGAAAAATTATTGAAATTTATTAAGCTGTCAACTAGGTAGAGATATATTACACCCAAAAATGTGTGAATTTCACCTAAAAATGTAACTGACAATTAAAAAAAAAAAAATTCGGTCTACTAGGTCTACTAAAATTGGTAAATTTCACCATAAAATGTAAATGACAATTTTTTTTAATTTTTTTTTTAACCGGCCTACTAGGTATGGCAGTGGTACTATACACACCAAAATTGGTGATATTCACCATAAAATGTAACTGACAATTTTTTTTTTTTTTTTTTTTACCGGTCTACTAGGTATAGCAGTGGTACTATACATCCAAAAATTGGTTAATTTAACCCAAAAAAGTAAATGACAATTTTTTTTGTTTAACCTGTCTACTAGGTATGGCAGAGGTACTATACACCCAAAAATTGGTTAATTTCACCATAAAATGTAAATGACAATTTATTTTTATTTTTTTACCGGTCTAATAGGTATAGCAGTGGTACTATACAAACCAAAATTGGTGAATTTCACCCAAAAATGTAAATGACAATTATTTTATTTTTTTAACCTGTCTACTAGGTATAGCAGTGGTACTATACACCAAAAAATGTGTTAATTTCACCGTAAAATGTTAATGACAAAGTAGTGAAATGATATCAAGTAAAATACGTACAAATAAAAAAAATATTTGATTTAAGAGGTGGAGTTCCATATAGAGTCGAAGTTTGAGGAGGCGGTGGACGTAGCGGAGTAGGTGGAAGCGGCGCTGGAGGAGGACGAGATAGCCAACACAGGTTTTTGGTTTTAATTTAATTTTGTAAAATTAAGGTACACTCCAAAAGAGTGTGAAATATCCAAAATACAAACATGAGCAATTGCGCTGCAGTATAACAATGGCTGCTTAGTGCCGGTATACATGTCTATTCTGCACAAGGTAAGGACAAAACCTGAGGGATCCATGCCTGGTTAATTTTAATGAACGTGAGCTTGTCCACATTGGCTGTGGACAGGCGGCTGCACTTGTCTGTGATGGCGCTCCCTGCCATGCTGAACACACGTTCAGATAATATACTGGCTGCAGGGCAGGCCAGCACCTCCAAGGCGTAAAGGGCAAGCTCAGGCCATGTGCCCAATTTGGAGACCCAGAAGTTGCAGCGGCTGACCCCTGTCAGTCAGTTCGTGTAGGCATGTGCACACTTACTGCCCCACCATGTCGCACGTCCTCGTGATGTTCACGATCCAATTTGATATCTGCTCTATCAACTTTCAAAGTTCTTTTATGCGCCTACTATGGTGATCACGGGTGACGGGGAATCAGGGTTCCCCGTCACCCTGGGGCAGACCCGTCATTCAGTACGTGTAGGCGTGTGCACACATACTGCTCCACCATATTGGTGAAATGCTGCCTCCTGCTAAGACGTTCCATATCAGCTGGTGGTGCTGGTTGTTGTGGCGTGCTGACATTTCGACCATGCGAACCCTGCCTTCTGAGGTGCTGGCGGTGCCCCAGCTGCGTTGGCGACCTCTTCCTCGTCCTCTGCCTTCGCCTTGTGCTTCCACTGTGCCCACGCTGTCAGGTGGGAATGCCACCAGCAGCGTGTCTACCAGCGTGCGCTTGTACTCGCGCATCTTACGATCACACTCCAGTGACGGAATTAAGGACGGTACGTTGTCCTTGTAACAGGGATCCAGCAGCGTGGCCACCCAGTAATCAGCACAAGTTAGAATGTGGGCAACTCGGCGGTCGTTGCAGAGACACTGCAGCATGCAATCGCTCATGTGTGCCAGGCTGCCCAGAGGCAACAAAAAGCTGTCCTCTGTCGGAGGTGTATCGTCTGTGTCCTCTGTATCCCCCCATCCATGCACCAGTGATGGCCATAAGCTGGTCTGGGTGCCACCCTGCTGTGAACATGGTTCCTCCGCCTCCTCATCCTCCACCTCCTTATCCTCCAGAACTGTGCCATGGCTGGACAATTGTGTGCCTTGGGTTTGTGGGTGCAGGAACCCACCCTCGGAGCCACTTGGGAATGACAGGCCGGAAACCTTACAAAATGATCCCTCTTCCTCCTCCTCCTCCTGTGCCACATCCTCTTCCATCATCGCCAGGAGTGTTTTTCAAGAAGGCATAGAAGTGGGATAGTAATGCTGAGAACGGTGTTATCGGCACTGGCCATGTTGGTGGAGTACTCAAAACAGCGCAACAAGGAACACAGGTCTCACATGGAGGCCCAGTCATTGGTGGTGAAGTGGTGCTGTTCCACAGAGCGACTCACCCGTGCGTGCTGCAGCTGAAACTCCACTATCGTCTGCTGCTGCTCGCACAGTCTGGCCAGCATGTGCAAGATGGAGTTTCACCTTGTGGGCACATCATATATGAGGCGGTGAGCGGGAAGGCTGAAGTTACGCTGCAGCACTGACAGGCGAGCAGCAGCAGGGTGAGAACGCCAAAATCGCGCACAGACGGCCCGCACTTTATGCAGCAGCTCTGAGATATCAGGGTAATTTTTAAAGAATCTCTGCACCACCAAATTCAGCACATGCACCAGGCAAGGGATGTGCGTCAAACCGGCTAGTCCCAGAGCTGCTACGAGATTTTGCCCATTATCGCACACCACCAGGCCGGGCTTGAGGCTGACTGGCACAAACCACTCATCGGTCTGTTGTTCAAGGCCCGTCCACAGATCCTGCACGAAATAGATTTGTGGTCGTGGCAACCAAGAACGTACCGAGATCTACCTGAGATGCCCTACTCTAAAGCGGTCAGAGTTATGCCGTAACCGCGTCGTGGAGGGACGCCTGAAAGAGGGCATCCCCTTTGAGAGTAACAGGTGGAAATGGTGGGTGGGAGGGGAAACTCTGCACGTCGTACGATTTGTGGGAGGGCACTGGCCGTTGAAGTAGGCAACCAAGCCCCTCCCACAAATACAGGCCAATGAATCGGCCTTACACTTGTGGTCGTGGCAACCAAGAACGTACCGAGATCTACCTGAGATGCCCTACTCTAAAGCGGTCAGAGTTATGCCGTAACCGCGTCGTGGAGGGACGCCTGAAAGAGGGCAAAAGACATACCGGTAGGCAGGAGTACTTTATTACAACGTGATTACAAAACCAGACTCTGAAAAGCTATTGACATCTCAGTTTCGGAGTGAGGTATGTAACGGCTAAAACACGTGGAGCGCCAACGCCCTAATTTCTGAATGACATGCGCTGGCACCTGATTCTTGGAAGCCGCGGACGCCGCACCTATGCGGAACGAATGTCCCGAGATCGCGGTGGCGTCGCCGCCCAAGCTGGCCACTAGGGAGCGTACGTGGGACACGAACTGATGGGTGGTGAGTGACGCCACCCCAAGGGCAATAATGGACTATCTGGCCCGGACCCTTACAAGGCTGATAGTAGTTGACGGAGAACTGTGACAGGGCACCATTGATGAGACGTGGGAAATAAGACACCGGTACTGGGGGGCCCACCTGTGAGGTTTTGGACGTCCTCAGCAGCAGCACGTAACCTTCTGCGTTTTGGACCAGCTGGCCGACTGTGAGAAACCTGCTGCTGCCAGGAGAACAAGTGAACTCCCCAGGCCTCAAGAAGCCATAAAAGCTAGATAGATGGCGGATTTGAGCACCAGGCTGGGTAGAACCCCAAAAGGATTCCTATCCAGAACGCATTTGGATAGGGGCCCGCATTTGCTCAAACCCTTGAGTGCGGCTTTGACAGCATGCATGGAGAACACCGATGTCCGTTCGGGATGACTGATGGAGAAGAAATGTTGCACTCCCGACAGGTATGATCTCACGGTGTTATGAGAGAGTTTTAGTTCTGAGTGGCAGTAGCCAATGAACGCCAGGATGTATTCTACAAAACTAGATTCTTCCTGAGGACATTCCCCCTGAAACTTGCAAAACGCCTTCCACCCGGTGGTATATGCCCTGGTGGTGTTGGGGGAAAGGGACTTGGAAATCAAGGCGTGGGCCGTCTCTAGGTGACTAGTCACGCTAGGATTAAGGATTCGTGAGGAGGGACGGTAGCGCCCGCTACATCTGCCTCTGGCATGACCTGTAAGAAAAGGGAGAAATTAGCCCTTGATAAGGCATCGGCAGCCACGTTTTGTGAACCTGGCACATGCGCGCTATGGACATGGAAGTGGTGATGTAGGGAGAGTAGTACTAGTCGTCTCAAGATACACATAACATGGGATGATCTAGACGACCCACTGTTTACAATGTCTACTACTGCTGCATTGTCAGACACAAACGGAACAGACTGATTTACCCAACGATTGCCCCATATGTAGACAGCTACCACAATGGGGTACAGTTCAAACAGTGCCGAGGAGTGGAGGAAACCTGGGATCTGTCTCACCTCGGCAGGCCATTCGCCCGCGACCCAGTGGGTGCCAAAAATAGCGGCAAAACCTGAGCTTGCGGCCGCATCTGAAAATACTACAGGAGAATTACACGACAACTCGGGAATGAACAAGGACACCCCATTCCATTGACAAAGAAATTGATCCCACATGTGGAGATCAGCTAAGGCCTGACTATCCAGACACACTGGGCTGTCCTGCTCCGGGGCCGTGGCCAGGAGCGCCAACAGGCGGGATATGAACACCCTGCCCTGCGGAATGATGCGCATGGCAAAATTTAACATGCCCAGTAGTGACTGCAAATCGGCCTTAGTGACCACGGTCGTGACTGCAAACCTGTGGATAACTTCTCTGATCCTCATCAATTTGTCCGAAGGTAATCTGGCTAACATATCTTGTGAGTCTATTTGAAAGGACCGATCAGGAAACCTTTGTTCAGTTCGGATTCTATCAGTGTGTCTACGGAATTGGGATTTCTCTGGGCAGAATAAAGGTTCCTGCACTCATGCGTGAACTCTGGAGTCGTGACTAACCCTGTGTGGAAGCCCTCGTGAAATCCTGAAACCAGAAACTGCACGAACCCTGGATTGTGGTGACCTCGCCAGAATTCCTGTAAGCAGCTGGTATTGACCACACTCATGTAATTCTTAACCGACTTTAATAAGCACGCGACTCTGGGATGGGCCCTAAAACAGTTGGTGCAGATGTGCAACAGACGGCACTGCCCGAAATTACAAGATGCATAATTATAATTGTTGCAGATCTGAGCCCTACCTAGCTGAACAATGGGCCGACCTAGCTTGTCCACGGAGCTGGGGGGTCTGAAAACATTGAGTGGTCCAGCTGTAGAGCTGGACGGGTACGATGAGGTACTGGCGGCTGACTTGTGACACCACTCTACCGAGTGGAAGATGGACTGACAGGCGGAACAGGAGGGAGCTTTCAGGCCAGCAAAGTGCCTGCAGAACAGTTCTGTGTCTAAGTTGGACCAATCTGTCACATGTTGGAACTGGGAAAGCGCAGCTGCTGCTTTGGCCGAGAACGAACAATGATAGTCGTAAAACGAATTTCCTCCATACTTGTAACCCAACTCTGTAACCCGAAAGAGGTACAGATCAAGTTCCTCCCTCCTGTCCGGCCTGGCAGAACATAAAACATCCCTAAAAAGGCTGAACGCCATGACGAATTCCGGGATGGTTAGCTTGCGGTTAAGCCTGTGGTCACGGCCTCTCAGCACCACCGAGACTTCCCCGCAAGCTATGACTTTGTTGTCAGACAAGTCTCTGGAGGCTATCAGCAATGAAGCGAGGTTAACATCCCTACCCTCAAGGATGTCTTCCCTGATGCTGATTGGCACGAAATGAGATGGAGCCACGTTGGGGATGGCCTGGACAGAACGGGTATCTCCTACGGCAGAGGTGGCAGCGACCGGGACCTCAGGGGCAGAAATCGGAACGACCGAGCCGTGAGACTCGATTAATTCCAACCTTGCCTGTATCGAGGTGACCGTCGAGGTCAGACTGTTCAACATGACGTGCAACTGCGTGAGTGACGTCTGCACCGTGGTCATAGGGGGATCGTCACTACTGGGCACTAAAGAGTCTTTCCACAGTCGATACAACTCTGCCTTCCTGGCGGAAGCCGGGAAAGGGACGCCCTTCTTCGTTAGCTCCGACATGAGCTTGGGAATGGTCCATGCACGTAGGGACGGAATACTGCCCCCCTCAGACATTCCTGCTGCGTTTTCGTCCACGGACGCCTCGATGATGTCTGATGCGTGTGACATCACAGCTGTGGAAACAGTAACATAAGTGACCGGCTAAACTGGACGACCACCAGTATCCGTGAAACTGCACGCAAAGCAAGGAAAGGTGTACTGCCCCAGAAATCTACACTGACCACCACAGAAAGTTCGTGAAACAGCACAACCTGGACGTGAGACAATGCGTGAGACACATAACCCACTGATGGGCACTTCCTTTCCCCTCCCCCACGTGAACCCCTACTACCTTACCGATAAGCCACAATCACGTAATGAGATCAAGACAACTTGGACCCTGGAAGCAACAATGAAGGTGTCAACTGTGGATCGTGCCTGCCATACGGAAACGTGCAGGTAAAACATGGAATGATTGGACATGAGCTGTAAGCTGCAGGCGACCGGTAGAAGGGGTTAGTCACTGGCTAAGATGTACCCCCCTCGACCGTTCCGGCGTTGTCACGGATCCCTGCCTATCTAGGTGGCACGGCGGCCCGTGCCAGACTTTGGTGAAAACGCAGAGCATGGCCAATGCGCCCCCCGCATTCCACCACGATAACCGCGTGGGGAGCGCGGAGCTCCCTGGCACCGTGGCCCGAATGGGGGGACCCTCTAGCGCACTGGCCCCTGCCCCACGCCAACACAGAACGTGAGCCACGTGGAGGGCTGCGCGGCTCCCTGGTAGAGTGCCCAGTGCGGGGGGTGCCCTCCGTCGCTCAGGGCCTACCCACCTGCCGGCTGAGCACTTCTACCGCGTGGGGAGTAGCGTAGCCCTCTGGCCTAAACCGGTGCGGAGGGGCCCTGAATCAACGCGGGCCCCGCCACATCGGTCAATGGATGTTGCCGCGTGGGGGGTCACGCCGTTCCCTGGCAGGGTGCCCAGTGCAGGGGTGCCCCCCTTGCTCGAGGGGCCGACCCGCCGCCGGCTGGGCACACCCACCACGTGGGGAAACGGCGCAGCCCCCTGGCATTTAGGAGCCGGGACAGGGGGGGCCTTATATGAGCCGGCCCCCACCCTTCACCGGTTGAGACGAGCCACGTGGGGGGTCACGCCGCTCCCTGAGGACATTCCCCCTGAAACTTGCAAAACGCCTTCCACCCGGTGGTATATGCCCTGGTGGTGTTGGGGGAAAGGGACTTGGAAATCAAGGCGTGGGCCGTCTCTAGGTGACTAGTCACGCTAGGATTAAGGATTCGTGAGGAGGGACGGTAGCGCCCGCTACATCTGCCTCTGGCATGACCTGTAAGAAAAGGGAGAAATTAGCCCTTGATAAGGCATCGGCAGCCACGTTTTGTGAACCTGGCACATGCGCGCTATGGACATGGAAGTGGTGATGTAGGGAGAGTAGTACTAGTCGTCTCAAGATACACATAACATGGGATGATCTAGACGACCCACTGTTTACAATGTCTACTACTGCTGCATTGTCAGACACAAACGGAACAGACTGATTTACCCAACGATTGCCCCATATGTAGACAGCTACCACAATGGGGTACAGTTCAAACAGTGCCGAGGAGTGGAGGAAACCTGGGATCTGTCTCACCTCGGCAGGCCATTCGCCCGCGACCCAGTGGGTGCCAAAAATAGCGGCAAAACCTGAGCTTGCGGCCGCATCTGAAAATACTACAGGAGAATTACACGACAACTCGGGAATGAACAAGGACACCCCATTCCATTGACAAAGAAATTGATCCCACATGTGGAGATCAGCTAAGGCCTGACTATCCAGACACACTGGGCTGTCCTGCTCCGGGGCCGTGGCCAGGAGCGCCAACAGGCGGGATATGAACACCCTGCCCTGCGGAATGATGCGCATGGCAAAATTTAACATGCCCAGTAGTGACTGCAAATCGGCCTTAGTGACCACGGTCGTGACTGCAAACCTGTGGATAACTTCTCTGATCCTCATCAATTTGTCCGAAGGTAATCTGGCTAACATATCTTGTGAGTCTATTTGAAAGGACCGATCAGGAAACCTTTGTTCAGTTCGGATTCTATCAGTGTGTCTACGGAATTGGGATTTCTCTGGGCAGAATAAAGGTTCCTGCACTCATGCGTGAACTCTGGAGTCGTGACTAACCCTGTGTGGAAGCCCTCGTGAAATCCTGAAACCAGAAACTGCACGAACCCTGGATTGTGGTGACCTCGCCAGAATTCCTGTAAGCAGCTGGTATTGACCACACTCATGTAATTCTTAACCGACTTTAATAAGCACGCGACTCTGGGATGGGCCCTAAAACAGTTGGTGCAGATGTGCAACAGACGGCACTGCCCGAAATTACAAGATGCATAATTATAATTGTTGCAGATCTGAGCCCTACCTAGCTGAACAATGGGCCGACCTAGCTTGTCCACGGAGCTGGGGGGTCTGAAAACATTGAGTGGTCCAGCTGTAGAGCTGGACGGGTACGATGAGGTACTGGCGGCTGACTTGTGACACCACTCTACCGAGTGGAAGATGGACTGACAGGCGGAACAGGAGGGAGCTTTCAGGCCAGCAAAGTGCCTGCAGAACAGTTCTGTGTCTAAGTTGGACCAATCTGTCACATGTTGGAACTGGGAAAGCGCAGCTGCTGCTTTGGCCGAGAACGAACAATGATAGTCGTAAAACGAATTTCCTCCATACTTGTAACCCAACTCTGTAACCCGAAAGAGGTACAGATCAAGTTCCTCCCTCCTGTCCGGCCTGGCAGAACATAAAACATCCCTAAAAAGGCTGAACGCCATGACGAATTCCGGGATGGTTAGCTTGCGGTTAAGCCTGTGGTCACGGCCTCTCAGCACCACCGAGACTTCCCCGCAAGCTATGACTTTGTTGTCAGACAAGTCTCTGGAGGCTATCAGCAATGAAGCGAGGTTAACATCCCTACCCTCAAGGATGTCTTCCCTGATGCTGATTGGCACGAAATGAGATGGAGCCACGTTGGGGATGGCCTGGACAGAACGGGTATCTCCTACGGCAGAGGTGGCAGCGACCGGGACCTCAGGGGCAGAAATCGGAACGACCGAGCCGTGAGACTCGATTAATTCCAACCTTGCCTGTATCGAGGTGACCGTCGAGGTCAGACTGTTCAACATGACGTGCAACTGCGTGAGTGACGTCTGCACCGTGGTCATAGGGGGATCGTCACTACTGGGCACTAAAGAGTCTTTCCACAGTCGATACAACTCTGCCTTCCTGGCGGAAGCCGGGAAAGGGACGCCCTTCTTCGTTAGCTCCGACATGAGCTTGGGAATGGTCCATGCACGTAGGGACGGAATACTGCCCCCCTCAGACATTCCTGCTGCGTTTTCGTCCACGGACGCCTCGATGATGTCTGATGCGTGTGACATCACAGCTGTGGAAACAGTAACATAAGTGACCGGCTAAACTGGACGACCACCAGTATCCGTGAAACTGCACGCAAAGCAAGGAAAGGTGTACTGCCCCAGAAATCTACACTGACCACCACAGAAAGTTCGTGAAACAGCACAACCTGGACGTGAGACAATGCGTGAGACACATAACCCACTGATGGGCACTTCCTTTCCCCTCCCCCACGTGAACCCCTACTACCTTACCGATAAGCCACAATCACGTAATGAGATCAAGACAACTTGGACCCTGGAAGCAACAATGAAGGTGTCAACTGTGGATCGTGCCTGCCATACGGAAACGTGCAGGTAAAACATGGAATGATTGGACATGAGCTGTAAGCTGCAGGCGACCGGTAGAAGGGGTTAGTCACTGGCTAAGATGTACCCCCCTCGACCGTTCCGGCGTTGTCACGGATCCCTGCCTATCTAGGTGGCACGGCGGCCCGTGCCAGACTTTGGTGAAAACGCAGAGCATGGCCAATGCGCCCCCCGCATTCCACCACGATAACCGCGTGGGGAGCGCGGAGCTCCCTGGCACCGTGGCCCGAATGGGGGGACCCTCTAGCGCACTGGCCCCTGCCCCACGCCAACACAGAACGTGAGCCACGTGGAGGGCTGCGCGGCTCCCTGGTAGAGTGCCCAGTGCGGGGGGTGCCCTCCGTCGCTCAGGGCCTACCCACCTGCCGGCTGAGCACTTCTACCGCGTGGGGAGTAGCGTAGCCCTCTGGCCTAAACCGGTGCGGAGGGGCCCTGAATCAACGCGGGCCCCGCCACATCGGTCAATGGATGTTGCCGCGTGGGGGGTCACGCCGTTCCCTGGCAGGGTGCCCAGTGCAGGGGTGCCCCCCTTGCTCGAGGGGCCGACCCGCCGCCGGCTGGGCACACCCACCACGTGGGGAAACGGCGCAGCCCCCTGGCATTTAGGAGCCGGGACAGGGGGGGCCTTATATGAGCCGGCCCCCACCCTTCACCGGTTGAGACGAGCCACGTGGGGGGTCACGCCGCTCCCTGGCAGGGTGCCCAGTGCAGGGGTGCCCCCCTTGCTCGAGGGGCCGACCCGCCGCCGGCTGGGCACACCCACCACGTGGGGAAATGGCGCAGCCCCCTGGCATCTAGGAGCCGGGACAGGGGGGAGGCCTCATGTGACCCAGCCGCCCCCCTTTGCCGGATAAACTGTGGCCCCGTGGCGCCGCACTCGCTCCCTGGCAGGGTGCTCATCTGGGGGCCGACCCACCGCCGGCTGAGCCCGCCCACCACGTGGGGAGGTAGTGCGAAGCTGGCCAGATCGGAGGGGTAAGGGGGAAGGCCTCTGCTCCATCGAGTGCCCCGCCCCCCGCTGGTGAAGTGGGACGTGGTGGACCTGTAAGCGGGGAAGGAGGGGAGTGCCGCCACCGTCGTGGCTCCGCCCCCCGCCGGAGGAGGGCAGTGTTCGGGAACCCTGTGTGGACGGGAGGAGGGGAGCTCGTCACCGTCGTGGCTCCGCCCCCCCCCTCCCCCGCCGGAGGAGGGCAGTGTTCGGGAGCCCTGTGTGGACGGGGGGAGGAGCGGAGCGCAGACGCCGCCGCCCCCCTTCCCCCTGAATGACGGCCAGACATCGTGCATGAGGGAGCCTGGCCTCCGTGCGGTCCGCCCCCAGCCTGGAGGAAAAGAAGCGATGCGGTCCGGAGCATAGCCCCACTCACCTAGGGGCCAGCCGACCGGACTCCACTCACCTGCCTGCTGAAGACAAAGATGCCAGGTACGAGCGCACGCTTCCTGCGAAACTCTGCACGTCGTACGATTTGTGGGAGGGCACTGGCCGTTGAAGTAGGCAACCAAGCCCCTCCCACAAATACAGGCCAATGAATCGGCCTTACACAAGTTTTAAAACTGCCTGCTGTCATTAACCCCTGGCTGTGCTGAAGTTGGTGGTGAAGGTGTTATGCTGACCGGATGAGGAGCTGGTAGAGGATGAGGAAGCAGAGTAGGAGAAGGAAGCAACAGGAGACAAACTGAAGCGCCCTGCAATCCTCGATGGTGGAAGAACATGTGCCAAACTGCTATCCGCCTCAGGCCCAGCCCAGCCGCCACTGCATTTACCCAGTGTGCTGTTATGGAGATATAACGGCCCTGACCGTGCTTACTGGTCCACGTATCCGTAGTCAGGTGCACCTTGCCACAGATTTTGTGCCCTACTTGGTTGTGAAGGGAAGGGATGGCTCGCCTTGAAAAGTAGTGGCGGCTGGGCACGACGTACTGTGGGACAGCCAATGCCATAAGGCCTTTAAAACTATCCGTCTCCACCAGACAGAATGACAGCATTTCAAAGGCAAGTAATTTAGAAATGCAGGCATTCAGGGCTAGGGATCGCAGGTGGGTAGGGGAGTACTTCCTCTTCCTCTCCAGCATTTGGGATATGGAGAGCTGAATGCTTCCGTGGGACATTGTGGAGATGCTTGGTGACCCAGGTGTTGGTGTTGCTGGCAGATCCTCTGTTTGCAGGATTCCAGGTGGCACTGTCACCCCAGAAGTGGATGAAGAGGCCACGACTGCAGCAGAAGAGGAAGCAGGAATAGCCAGAGACCTTTCTTGGTATTTGAGGTGTCTACTCCACTGCAGCTCGTGCTTTGCACTTAAATGCCTGGTCATGCAGGTTGTGCTCAGGTTGAGAACCTTTATGCCTCGCTTCAGGCTCTGATTGCACATCGTGCAAACCACTCGTGTCTTGTCGTCAGCACATTGTCTGAAGAACTGCAATGCCAGGGAACTCCTTGGAGCTGGCTTTGGTGTGCTTGGTACCTTGCTGCGGTGGGCAGTAGGAGGCGTACTGTCTAGAGGACGGCCACTCTGCTTTTGTACCCTGCTCACTCTTCTGCTGTGCTAGTGGCTCTGTGCAACCAATGCCTCTTCCTCCGAACTACATAGGTCACTCGCATGACCTTCCACCCAGTCTTTACCCCTGCCTTCCTTGTCGGTCTGCACACTTTCGAAAGCCCCAGCAGTTGGCATCTATGTTTTGTCATCATCCGAGACGTGCTGCGATGGTCCTCCCATGTACTCATTTTGAAAAATAAGTGGTTGGGCATCGGTGCACTCAATCTCTTCCATTTCTGGGGCAGGGCTAGGTGGATGGTCCTGGGAAACCCTGCTAACAGAGTCATCAAAAAGCAGAACAGACTGCTGCGTGACTTGGGGCTCAGACTGCTTGGCTGATTTGCAAGGGGGTGAGGTGAAAGACTGATGGACATCGGCAGCAGGTGCCAAATGTGGTATTTCAGCAGGAGACTGGGTGGGCGACAATGTGAAGGAACTGGATCCACTGTCAGCAACCCAATCTACTATCGCCTGTACTTATTTCGGCCTCACCATTCGTAGAGCAGCATTAGGCCCGACCAAATACCGCTGCAGGTTTTGTCGCCTACTCGCACCTGAGAAAGGGGTTTCACTGTGCATGTAGCTGGCACAGATCGACCACGTCCTCTCCCTGCAACAGGAGCTCCACCAGCAGCACCACGACCTGGGCCACGTCCCTTATTTGACGCTCTCCTCATATTTTTCGAATTTAGGATCTTGCCCTAAATGGGTGTTTAATTAATAGTATAATAGAAACACAGTATGTAAAGGGAGTATCTCACAGGGCCTGAACCAGTGTAGGCCTGAAGTAAATATATCTTTGCCCAAAATGGCTGTATTTCAAATGCCTGATTCAAACCTCTGTATGTAGAGGGAGTATCTCACACGGCCTGAACCAGTGTAGGCCTGAAGTAAATATATCTTTGCCCAAAATGGCTGTATTTAAAATGGCTGTATTTCAAATCCCTGAATCAAACCCCTGTATATAGAGGGGGTATCTCACAGGGCCTGAACCAGTGTAGGTCTTAAGTAAATATATCTTTGCACAAAATGGCTGTATTTCTAAAGGCTATATTTCTTATGCCTGATTCAAACCCCTGTATGTAGGGGGTATCTCACACGGTCTGAACGAGTGTAGCCCTGAAGTAAATATATCTTTGCACAAAATGGCTGTATTTCAAATGGCTGTATTTCAAATCCCTGGTTCAAACCCCTGTATGTAGAGGGAGTATCTCACAGGACCTGAACCAGTGTAGGCCTGAAGTAAATATTTATTTGTCCAAAATGGCTGTATTTCAAATCCCTGATTCAAACCCCTGTATGTAGAGGGAGTATCTCACAGGACCTGAACCAGTTAAGGCCTGAAGTAAATATTTCTTTGCCCAAAATGGCTGTATTTCAAATGTCTGTATTTCAAATCCCTGATTCAAACCCCTGCATGTAGAGGGGGTATCTCACACGGTCTGAACCAGTGTAGGCCTGAAGTAAATATATCTCTGCACAAAATGGCTGTATTTCACATCCCTGATTCAAACCCCTGTATGTAGAGAGGGTATCTCACACGGTCTGAACCAGTGTAGGCCTGGAGTAAATATTTCTTTGGCCAAAATGGCTGAATTTCAAATGGCTGTATTTCAAATCCCTGATTCAAACCCCTGTATGTAGAGGGAGTATCTCACAGGGCCTGAACCAGTGTAGGCCTGAAGTAAATATTTCTTTGGCCAAAATGGCTGTATTTCAAATGGCTGTATTTCAAATCCCTGATTCAAACCCCTGTATGTAGAGGGGGTATCTCACAGGGCCTGAACCAGTGTAGGCCTGAATATTGGTGCACCATATGGCAGTAATTAAAATCTCTGAATGTAACCCAAATGTATTAAGGATGTATCTCACAATGACATCTACATCAAAGGCTGCCAACTAAATTTATTGTACCCAAACGAGTGTTTTTAAAACCCCAGAAAATGATGGGTGTATTTCTACCTTAAATTGCACACTGACTAATCCAGATGTTGTAGTTTGCTCCCAAAAAATGGTGATTTGCAGTGTCCCAAAAGCTTGGATGCAATGCTGGTGCACTGAGCATGAATAAAATGGCCGCCCCCGCCACCCACCTAACTAACTGAATTTTAAAAGTTATATTTTTTTTTGGTCAATGGCCTAATGGCAGGGTAAAACGATTGTGTTCTGCACCCACACAACTATTTCTAGGCAGATCATTGAGTTAGATTCCCTCCTATTCTCTCCCTGAAATCGCCAGTCCAGCAGCATCCTCTCCCTACACTTGTAACAGCAGAGTGAGGTGCAGCGCTACGTGACTCAAGCTTATATAGAGCCTGGGTCACGTGCTGCACTGGCCAATCACAGCCATGCCATTAGTAGGCATGGCTGTGATGGCCTCTTGGAGCAAGTAGTATGACGCTTGTTGATTGGCTGCCGTGCAGCCTTTCAAAAAGCGCCAAGAAAGCGCCGAACACCGAACCCGAACTTTTACGGAAATGTTCGGGTTCGGGTCCGAGGTCCAAAAATCCTAAAGTTCGGTACGAAGCCGAACTTTACAGTTCAGGTTTGCTCAACCCTAAACCTTAGCCTTAATCTAGCTTTAGCCTTAACCTAGCCTTAAAGCAAAAAATGACTTTGAAAGCAAAAACTTTTATTTTTTTTCTGTTCGGTTATGCAAATAATTTTTACACCTTTTTTTCCAGGAAGCCTTATTTTTATTTTAGTATTTAAATTTAAATTTTATAACCCCCCAAATATGTGAGAGAAAAAACAATATTTTTTTTTTTTCCATTTCTTATTGTTAGTAGCACAATGTATATTTTCTACGTTATGTCTCCTTTTTGTATTACTTGTTTTGATATAAGAAATGTATAGGTTATGGTTGCTGGGAGTGGATGCTGTAGTGTAGTGGCATTTTTTTTTCCAATTTTGTCTTTTTTATTTTACATTTTTTTCATACAAGACCTTTGGAGAAATTTACCGTTTCATTTATTTTTACTTCTTACATATTACACCCAGTTACAGGGGATACACAGCTACATAGACATTGTACAAGGCTGTACAGCCTCACCGAAGAGCTGATATGGGTCTACTAAAACCCAGCAGCTCATTTATTTGCTGCCCCCAGTGATGATATAATTGCCAGGACAGGAGGATAAAGCAGCATTGCCACTTCCCGATGGCTATGTACAGTGCTAAGTTTGCAGCTTTGGGAAAGGCAGGGCTGGAGATAAATTGTCCCTGCCTTCTCTCTATCCATTTGCTACTGACAGAAGACTCTCGGCTCCTGCAGCTGCACAACTACCATTCAGTTATCAAGGAGCTTTCACAGTGTGGATAGGATGGGAGAAGATTGGGCAGAGCCAAACCTTATGCTGTGCAGCCACAGGAAGATACAGTAAGCAGCTTGATGCTCTGCACTTGACAACCCACCCCTTATCATAGAGGGCAGAGACTTTCCTGGGACTGTAATTTGTTGGGACTGTCTCTGAAAATTAGGGACGGTCACAGCAAATTTTTGAAAATTGACAACTATGCATATTGTGCTTCACAGGTTTAATCCATTTTGGAGGCAAAAGAAGAAAATGTGTTTCCTATTCTTCAACCCTTTGTTCTTTCCATGTCTGTAAATTTTGTGCAAATTACTCTATAGCCAAAAACCTTCGATTCTATGATTAGTCAAGGGGACGGCAGGGCTATATTGAGAATATCTGCACTACATCTTGCATGCTACTTAAAAATAAGCCATGAAACTGGGTCGTCTTAAAGGAAATGCCAACTGATATTTTTCTTCATAAGGGTCAAAACAGCATAACAAAATTAAAATTAACCCCTTAGTGACCAAGCCTGTTTGGGCCTTAATAACCAAGCCAAATTTTGGAAATCTGACGTGTCATTTTAGCTTAGAATAACTTTGTAATGGTTTTGCCATCAAAGTAATTCTGACATTTGTTTTCTCGTCATATATTGTACTTTACTAAGGTGGTAAAATTCTACCGATAAAATTTGCGTATCTTTATTAAAAAAGTGAAAATTTATGAACATTTTTAAAAATTGCCACATTTTCCTATTTTCAACTGCAATATTTCATATACAGTACATACATAAATACTATTCAATATTTTTTATCAGAAATATATTTCCACATCTTAACTTTATTTTGGCTGCACACATTTTTGAAGTACATATTTTTTCCTGCAACAAGCCAAGTTTGCAGAGGCTTATATAAGTGTCAGAATAATAGAACCCCCCAAAAGTGAACCCATTTTAAAAACTAGGCCCCTTAACGTATTTACCTTGACCCACTAGTTTTTTAAAGAAATTAATGCTAAGAAGGTGAAAAAAAATGTAATTTTCATTTTTTACACTAAAGTGTCAAATTAAAAATAGATTTTTTTCTACAGAGCAAATGAAAATGAAGATGTACATTCCAAAATGTATCACCCTGTTTCTCCTGTCTTCAGAAATATCCCCATTGTGGCCCTATTCTTATGTCTTGACAAACGGCAGGGCCCAAACATAAAGGAGCACCCAGTTGTTTTCAGAACACAAAATTTGCTTGAAAATGGTTCAGGCCCCATTGCACACTTGTAATGGCGTTGAGCTGCCAAAACAATAGAAAACCCCCATAATGGACCCCATTTTGAAAACTAGACCCCCTAAAGTATTCATCTAGGGGTGTAGTGAGCATTTAGTTTTTTGTAGAATTTTTTTGTAGAAATTAATGCAAAGCAGGCAGAAAAAAAATATTTTTCATTTTTTACACAAAAGTGTCAATTTAAAGACAGATTTTTTTTCTACAGAGCACATGAAAATGAAGATCTACACTTCAAAATGTAAGGAAACAAATCAGAAAAAGTAAAATTAGTTCCGATGTCTGGAAAAAAAATTAGCTCCACCACCCATCCCAAAGGGATCCCTCCCTCCCTGGAAAGCCCACAAACTAAACATAAAATGAGAATAAATTGAATTCCTGAACCCCCCCATTCTTTTTGGTATTAAATTAAATTAATAATTCACAACCGTATGGTACGTTTCAAAGCAGCGGTAATTACAGAGGCCTGGTTGTGATGGGCAACTGGAGCAGTAAGTCCCTCCTCCTTCCATGTTTGCTACACACCCGGCATCTTTTCTGTGGATAAGTTTTGCTAGTAGTGGCAGGGACGGGGTGAGGGAAATGGGAGGATGTTCGAAGGCTTGCCCAGTTTCAGGGGACTCAAACAGGAGACTCTCAACCACCTTTTCCTGGTACTCGAGGAAGTTGAGGTTTCCCTGGGACTTTTTAAATAAAATAAAACTATTGTAGGTAGCAATCTGGATGAGGTGGTTTTTATACCAGGCCCTGTTTTTTCACTTCACCAGGTAGGGATGAAGTGCCTGGTCCTAGAGGTCTACACCTCCCATAAATTTATTGTAGTCTGTCACACAGAATGGTTTGTGCTTGTCCGCCGTAGCCCCCCTCTCCCTAACTGCCACTGTGGTGTCTGCATGCAAGGTGGTCAGCATGTAGACATCCTTCCTGTCCATCCACTTCACAGCAAGCAGCTGGTCACTTGCGAGGGCAAAGGATGTTCCTTTCTCCAAACGTTTGGAGACCAGCGGTTGTGGGTATCCAACTCAATTTTTGCGATTTTTTTTATTTATTTCAGAGCCTGGAAACTATAGGCCGGTAAGTTTAACATCTGTTGTGGGTAAACTGTTTGAAGGTTTTCTGAGAGATGCTATGTTAGAGCATCTTAACGGAAATAAGCAAATAACGCCATATCAGCATGGCTTTGTGAGGGATCAGTCATGCCAAACTAATTTAATCAGTTTCTATGAGGAGGTAAGTTCTAGACTTGACAGCGGTGAATCAATAGATGCCGTGTATCTGGATTTCTCCAAAGCATTTGACACGGTACCACATAAAAGGTTAGTATATAAAATGAGAATGCTCGGACTGGGAGAAAACGTCTGTAAGTGGGTAAGTAACTGGCTCAATGATAAAAAACTGAGGGTGGTTATTAACGGTACATACTCAGATTAGGTCACTGTCACTAGTGGAGTACCTCAGGGGTCAGTATTGGGCCCTATTCTCTTCAATATATTTATTAATGATCTTGTAGAAGGCTTGCATAGTAAAATATCAATTTTCGCAGATGACACTAAACTGTGTAAAGTAATTAACACTGAAGAGGGATCTGGATAGATTGCAGGCTTGGGCAGAGAAGTGGCAGATGAGGTTTAACACTGACAAATGTAAAGTTATGCACATGGGAAGGAATAATGCAAGTCATCCGTACATACTAAATGGTAAAACACTAGGTAACACTGACATGGAAAAGGATGTAGGGATTTTAATAAACAGCAAACTAAGCTGCAAAAACCAGTGTCCGGCAGCTGCTGCCAAGGCCAATAAGATAATGGGTTGCATCAAAAGGGGCATAGATGCCCGTGATGAGAACATAGTCCTACCACTTTACAAATTTACAGACCACACATGGAGTACTGTGTACAGTTCTGGGCTCATGTAAACAAGGCAGACATAGCAGAGCTGGAGAGGGTCCAGAGGAGGGCAACTAAAGTAATAACTGGAATGGGTAGACTACAGATCCCAGAAAGATTGTCAAAATTAGGGTTATTCACTTTAGAAAAAAGACGACTGAGGGGAGATCTAATTACTATGTATAAATATATCAGGGGTCAGTACAGAGATCTCTCCCATCATCTGTTTATCCCCAGGACTGTGACTGTGACGAGGGGACATCCTCTGCGTCTGGAGGAAAGAAGGTTTGTACACAAACATAGAAGAGGATTCTTTGCGGTAAGAGCAGTGAGACTATGGAACTCTCTGCCTGAGGAGGTGGTGATGGTGAGTACAATAATGGAATTCAAGAGGGGCCTGGATGTATTTCTGGAGTGTAATAATATTACAGGCTATAGCTACTAGAGAGGGGTCGTTGATCCAGGGAGTTATTCTGATTGCCTGACTGGAGTCGGGAAGGAATTTTTTATTCCCCTAAAGTGATGAAAATTGGCTTCTACCTCAGTTTTTTTTTGCCTTCCTCTGGATCAACTTGCAGGATAACAGGCCGAACTGGGTGGGCAAATGTATTTTTTCGGCCTTATGTACTATGTTACTACTATGTTACTATGACACTTGTGGGGTTCCATCGTCTTACATAAATAGACATGGGCTTTTGTACAGCAAACTGTGTGGCGTACAAATTAGTTTGCTGCACAATTAACTCAAGGAAGTTATCATCCACAAATAAATGAAAAAAATCATAAGGGGTAAAATTGACGACATCCACACTAATTTGGGGAGTGGATAAAAATTGGGGTACTTGGGGAAAAATGAAGTGGCAGGAACCCATGTAGCAGAAGGGATGGGACTGCTGGGTGGAGAATGAGAGGAGGTGGCGACTTCTACCATCATAGGGCTATGGGGTCTGGGGATGGAATCGGAGTCCCCGCTATTAGAGTTGAGCGGACACCTGGATGTTGGGGTTCGAGAAGTTCGGCCGAACTTCCCGGAAATGTTCGGGTTCGGGATCCGAACCCAATCCGAACTTCGTCCCGAACCCGAACCCCATTGAAGTCAATGGGGACTCGAACTTTTCAGGCACTAAAAAGGCTGTAAAACAGCCCAGGAAAGGGCTAGAGGGCTGCAAAAGGCAGCAACATGTAGGTAAATCCCATGCAAACAAATGTGGATGTCATAGCAGAGAATCAGGCTTCACGTCAGCCACCACTGCAACAGTCCATTGACATATATTTAGGCCCAGCACGCAGGCAGAAGAGAGAGGTCCCGTAACAGAGAATCTGTCTTCATGTCAGCAGAGAATCAGTCTGCATGTCATAGCAGAGAATCAGGCTTCACGTCAGCCACCACTGCAACAGTCCATTGGCATATATTTAGGCCCAGCACCCAGGCAGAGGAGAGAGGTCCCGTAACAGAGAATCTGGCTTCATGTCAGCAGAGAATCAGTCTGCATGTCAAAGCAGAGAATCAGGCTTCACGTCAGCCACCACTGCAACAGTCCATTGTCATATATTTAGGCCCAGCACCCAGGCAGAGGAGAGAGGTCCCGTAACAGACAATCTGGCTTCATGTCAGCAGAGAATCAGTCTGCATGTCATAGCAGAGAATCAGGCTTCACGTCAGCCACCACTGCAACAGTCCATTGTCATATATTTAGGCCGAGAACACAGGCAAAGGAGAGAGGTCCCGTAACAGAGAATCTGTCTTCATGTCAGCAGAGAATCAGTCTGCATGTCATAGCAGAGAATCAGGCTTCACGTCAGCCACCAGTGCAACAGTCCATTGTCATATATTTAGACCCAGCACCCAGGCAGAGGAGAGAGGTCCCATAACACAGAATCTGTCTTCATGTCAGCAGAGAATCAGTCTGCATGTCATAGCAGAAAATCAGGCTTCACGTCAGCCACCAGTGCAACAGTCCATTGTCATATATTTAGGCCCAGCACCCAGGCAGAGGGGAGAGGTCACGTAACAGAGAATCTGTCTTCATGTCAGCAGAGAATCAGTCTGCATGTCATAGCAGAGAATCAGGCTTCACGTCAGCCACCACTGCAACAGTCTATTGGCATATATTTAGGCCCAGCACCCAGGCAGACGAGAGAGGTCCCGTAACAGAGAATCTGGCTTCATGTCAGCAGAGAATCAGTCTGCATGTCATAGCAGAGAATCAGGCATCACGTCAGCTACCACTGCAACAGTCCATTGGCATATATTTAGGCCCAGCACACAGGCAGAGGAGAGAGGTCCCGTAACAGAGAATCTGTCTTCATGTCAGCAGAGAATTAGTCTGCATGTCATAGCAGAGAATCAGGCTTCACGTCAGCCACCACTGCAACAGTCCATTGGCATATATTTAGGCCCAGCACACAGGCAGAGGAGAGAGGTCCCGTAACAGAGAATCTGTCTTCATGTCAGCAGAGAATTAGTCTGCATGTCATAGCAGAGAATCAGGCTTCACGTCAGCCACCACTGCAACAGTCCATTGGCATATATTTAGGCCCAGCACCCATGCAGAGGAGAGAGGTCCCGTAACAGAATATCTGGCTTCATGTCAGCAGAGAATCAGTCTGCATGTCATAGCAGAGAATCAGGCTTCACGTCAGCCACCACTGCAACAGTCCATTGTCATATATTTAGGCCCAGCACCCAGGCAGAGGAGAGAGGTCCCGTAACAGAGAATCTGGCTTCATGTCAGCAGAGAATCAGTCTGCATGTCATAGCAGAGAATCAGGCTTCACGTCAGCCACCAGTGCAACAGTCCATTGTCATATATTTAGGCCCAGCACCCAGGCAGAGGAGAGAAGTCCCGTAACAGAGAATCTGGCTTCATGTCAGCAGAGAATCAGTCTGCATGTCATAGCAGAGAATCAGGCTTCACGTCAGCCACCACTGCAACAGTCTAAAGTCAGATATTTAGGCCCAGCACACAGGCAGAGGAGAGAGGTCCCGTAACAGAGAATCTGTCTTCATGTCAGCAGAGAATCAGTCTGCATGTCATAGCAGAGAATCAGGCTTCACGTCAGCCACCAGTGCAACAGTCCATTTTCATATATTTAGGCCCAGCACCCAGGCAGAGGAGAGAGGTCCCGTAACAGAGAATCTGGCTTCATGTCAGCAGAGAATCAGTCTGCATGTCATAGCAGAGAATCAGGCTTCACGTCAGCCACCACTGCAACAGTCCATTGTCATATATTTAGGCCCTGCACCCAGGCAGAGGAGAGAGGTCCCGTAACAAAGAATCTGTCTTCATGTCAGCAGAGAATCAGTCTGCATGTCATAGCAGAGAATCAGGCTTCACGTCAGCCACCAGTGCAACAGTCCATTGTCATATATTTAGGCCCAGCACACAGGCAGAGGAGAGAGGTCCCGTAACAGAGAATCTGTCTTCATGTCAGCAGAGAATCAGTCTGCATGTCATAGCAGAGAATCAGGCTTCACGTCAGCCACCAGTGCAACAGTCCATTGTCATATATTTAGGCCCAGCACCCAGGCAGAGGAGAGAGGTCCCGTAACAGAGAATCTGGCTTCATGTCAGCAGAGAATCAGTCTGCATGTCATAGCAGAGAATCAGGCTTCACGTCACCCAACATTGGAACAGTCCATTGGCATATATTTAGGCCCAGGCACCCAGGCAGAGGAGAGAGGTCCCGTAACAGAATCTGTCTTCATGTCAGCAGAGAATCAGTCTGCATGTTATAGCAGAGAATCAGGCTTCACGTCAGCCACCAGTGCAACAGTCCATTGTCATATATTTAGGCCCAGCACCCAGGCAGAGGAGAGAGGTCCCGTAACAGACAATCTGGCTTCATGTCAGAAGAGAATCAGTCTGCATGTCATAGCAGAGAATCAGGCTTCACGTCAGCCACCACTGCAACAGTCCATTGTCAGATATTTAGGCCCAGCACCCAGACAGAGGAGAGAGGTCCCGTAACAGAGAATCTGGCTTCATGTCAGCAGAGAATCAGTCTGCATGTCATAGCAGAGAATCAGGCTTCATGTCACCCAACATTGGAACAGTCCATTGGCATATATTTAGGCCCCGGCACCCAGACAGAGGAGAGGTTCATTCAACTTTGGGTAGCCTCGCAATATAATGGTAAAATGAAAATAAAAATAGGATTGAATGAGGAAGTGCCCTGGAGCACAATAATATATGTTTAAGGGGAGGTAGTTAATGTCTAATCTGCACAAGGGATGGACAGGTCCTGTGGAATCCATGCCTGGTTCATTTTTATGAACGTCAGCTTGTCCACATTGGCTGTAGACAGGCGGCTGCGTTTGTCTGTAATGACGCCCCCTGCCGTGGCTGAATACAAGTTCAGACAAAACGCTGGCCGCCGGGCAGGCCAGCACCTCCAAGGCATAAAAGGCTAGCTCTGGCCACGTGGACAATTTAAAGACCCAGAAGTTGAATGTGGCCGAACCATCAGTCAGTACGTGGAGGGGTGTGCACACGTACTGTTCCACCATGTTAGTGAAATGTTGCCTCCTGCTAACACGTTGCGTATCAGGTGGTGGTGCAGTTAGCTGTGGCATGTTGACAAAACTTTTCCACATCTCTGCCATGCTAACCCTGCCCTCAGAGGAGCTGGTCGTGACACAGCTGCCTTGGCGACCTCTTGTTCCTCCTCTGCCTTGGCCTTGGGCTTCCACTTGTTCCCCTGTGACATTTGGGAATGCTCTCAGTAGTGCGTCTACCAACGTGCACTTGTACTCGCGCATCTTCCTATCACGCTCCAGTGCAGGAAGTAAGGTGGGCACATTGTCTTTGTACCGTGGATCCAGCAGGATGGCAACCCAGTAGTCCGCACACGTTAAAATGTGGGCAACTCTGCTGTCGTTGCGCAGGCACTGCAGCATGTAGTCGCTCATGTGTGCCAGGCTGCCCAGGGGTAAGGACAAGCTGTCCTCTGTGGGAGGCGTATCGTCATCGTCTTGCCTTTTCCCCCAGCCACGCACCAGTGATGGGCCCGAGGTGCGTTGGGTGCCACCCCGCTGTGACCATGTTTCATCCTCATCCTCCTCCACCTCCTCCTCATCCTCGTCCTCCTCGTCCTCCAGTAGTGGGCCCTGGCTGGCCACATTTGTACCTGGCCTCTGCTGTTGCAAAAAACCTCCCTCTGAGTCACTTCGAAGAGACTGGCCTGAAAGTGCTAAAAATGACCCCTCTTCCTCCTCCTCCTCCTCCTGGGCCACCTCCTCTTCCATCATCGCCCTAAGTGTTTTCTCAAGGAGACATAGAAGTGGTATTGTAACGCTGATAACGGCATCACCGCCACTGGCCATGTTGGTGGAGTACTCGAAACAGCGCAACAGGGCACACAGGTCTCGCATGGAGGCCCAGTCATTGGTGGTGAAGTGGTGCTGTTCCGTAGTGCGACTGACCCGTGCGTGCTGCAGCTGAAACTCCACTATGGCCTGCTGCTGCTCGCACAGTCTGTCCAGCATGTGCAAGGTGGAGTTTCACCTGGTGGGCACGTCGCATATGAGGCGGTGAGCGGGAAGGCCGAAGTTACGCTGTAGCGCAGACAGGCGAGCAGCGGCAGGATGTGAACGCCGGAAGCGCGTACAGACGGCCCGCACTTTATGCAGCAGCTCTGACATGTCGGGGTAGTTGTGAATGAACTTCTGCACCACCAAATTCAGCACATGCTCCAAGCAAGGGATGTGCGTCAAACCGGCTAGTCCCAGAGCTGCAACGAGATTTCGCCCATTATCGCACACCACCAGGCCGGGCTTGAGGCTCACCGGCAGCAACCACTCGTCGGTCTGTTGTTCTATACCCCCAGTGCGGTGTGGGGCCTGTCCCCCAAACATATGAGTTTCAGAATGGCCTGCTGACGTTTACCCCGGGCTGTGCTGAAGTTGGTGGTGAAGGTGTGTGGCTGACTGGATGAGCAGGTGGAAGAAGAGGAGGAGGAAGCCGAGTAGGAGGAGGTGGCAACAGGAGGCAAAGAATGTTGCCCTGCGATCCTTGGCGGCGGAAGGACGTGCGCCAAACAGCTCTCCGCCTGGGGCCCAGCTGCCACTACATTTACCCAGTGTGCAGTTAGGGAGATATAGCGTCCCTGGCCGTGCTTACTGGTCCACGTATCTGTGGTTAGGTGGACCTTGCCACAGATGGCGTTGTGCAGTGCACACTTGATTTTATCGGATACTTGGTTGTGCAGGGAAGGCACGGCTCTCTTGGAGAAGTAGTGCCGGCTGGGAACAACATACTGTGGGACAGCAAGCGACATGAGCTGTTTGAAGATGTCTGTGTCCACCAGCCTAAATGACAGCATTTCATAGGCCAGTAGTTTAGAAATGCTGGCATTTAGGGCCAGGGATCGAGGGTGGCTAGGTGGGAATTTACGTTTTCTCTCAAATGTTTGTGAGATGGAGAGCTGAACGCTGCCGTGTGACATGGTTGAGATGCTTGGTAACGGAGGTGGTGGTGGTGTTGGTGGTACATCCCCTGTTTGCTGGGCGGCAGGTGCCAACGTTCCTCCAGAGGCGGAGGAAGAGGCCGAGGCGGCAGCAGCAGAAGAGGCCGAGGCGGCAGCAGCAGAAGAGGCCGAGGCGGCAGCAGCAGAAGAGGTAGCAGGGGGAGCCTGAGTGACTTCCTTGGTTTTAAGGTGTTTACTCCACTGCAGTTCATGCTTTGCATGCAGGTGCCTGGTCATGCAGGTTGTGCTAAGGTTCAGAACGTTAATGCCTTGCTTCAGGCTCTGATGGCACAGCGTGCAAACCACTCGGGTCTTGTCGTCAGCACATTGTTTGAAGAAGTGCCATACCAGGGAACTCCTTGAAGCTGCCTTTGGGGTGCTCGTCCCAGATGGCGGCGGTCAGTAGCAGGCGGAGTCTCTTGGCGGCGGGTGTTCTGCTTTTGCCCACTGCTCCCTCTTTTGCTACGCTGTTGGCTCGGTCTCACCACTGCCTCTTCCTCCGAACTGTGAAAGTCAGTGGCACGACCTTCATTCCATGTGGGGTCTAGGACCTCATCGTCCCCTGCATCGTCTTCCACCCAGTCTTAATCCCTGACCTCCTGTTCAGTCTGCACACTCCAGAAAGACGCAGCAGTTGGCACCTGTGTTTCGTCATCATCAGAGACATGCTGAGGCGGTATTCCCATGTCATCATCATCAGGAAACATAAGTGGTTGTGCGTCAGTGCATTCTATGTCTTCCACCGCTGGGGAAGGGCTGGGTGGATGCCCTTGGGAAACCCTGCCAGCGGAGTCTTCAAACAGCATAAGAGACTGCTGCATAACTTGAGGCTCAGACAGTTTCCCTGGTATGCATGGGGGTGATGTGACAGACTGATGGGCTTGGTTTTCAGGCGCCATCTGTGCGCTTTCTGCAGAAGACTGGGTGGGAGATAATGTGAACGTGCTGGATCCACTGTCGGCCACCCAATTGACTAATGCCTGTACCTGCTCAGGCCTTACCATCCTTAGAACGGCATTGGGCCCCACCAAATATCGCTGTAAATTATGGCGGCTACTGGGACCTGAGGTAGTTGGTACACTAGGACGTGTGGCTGTGGCAGAACGGCCACGTCCTCTCCCAGCACCAGAGGGTCCACTAACACCACCACGACCATGTCCGCGTCCACGTCCTTTACTAGATGTTTTCCTCATTGTTATCATTCACCACAACAACAAAATTATTATTTGACCCAATGTATTGAATTCAAATTCAGGCCTTTTTTTAACCACTTAAGGACCACAGGTTTATACCCCCCTAGTGACCAGGCCCTTTTTTACAAATCGGCACTCCACAACTTTAGCGGTTTATTGCTCGGTCATGCAACTTACCACCCAAATGAATTTTACCTCCTTTTCTTCTCACTAACAGAGCTTTCATTTGGTGGTATTTCATTGCCGCTGACATTTTTACTTTTTTGTTATTAATCGAAATTTAACGATTTTTTTGCAAAAAAATGACATTTTTCACTTTCAGCTGTAAAATTTTGCAAAAAAAACGACATCCATATATACATTTTTCGCCAAATTTATTGTTCTACATGTCTTTGATAAAAAAAAAATGTTTGGGCAAAAAAAAAAAGGTTTGGGTAAAAGTTATAGCATTTGCAAACTATGGTACAAAAATGTGAATTTCCGCTTTTTGAAACAGCTCTGACTTTCTGAGCACCTGTCATAATTCCTGAGGTTCTACAATGCCCAAACAGTAGAAAACCCCCACAAATGACCCCATTTCGGAAAGTAGACACCCTAAGGTATTCGCTGATGGGCATAGTGAGTTCATAGAACTTTTTATTTTTTGTCACAAGTTAGCGGAAAATGATGATGATTTTTTTATTTTATTTTTTTCTTACAAAGTCTCATATTCCACTAACTTGCGACAAAAAATAAAAAATTCTAAAAACTTGCCATGCCCCTCACGGAATACCTTGGGGTGTCTTCTTTCCAAAATGGGGTCACTTGTGGGGTAGTTATACTGCCCTGGCAATTTAGGGGCCCAAATGTGTGAGAAGAACTTTGCAATCAAAATGTGTAAAAAATGACCGGTGAAATCCAAAAGGTGCACTTTGGAATATGTGCCCCTTTGCCCACCTTGGCTGCAAAAAAGTGTCACACATCTGGTATCGCCGTACTCAGGAGAAGTTGGGGAATGTGTTTTGGGGTGTCATTTTACATATACCCATGCTGGGTGAGAAAAATATCTTGGTCAAATGCCAACTTTGTATAAAAAAATGGGAAAAGTTGTCTTTTGCCAAGATATTTCTCTCACCCAGCATGGGTATATGTAAAATGACACCCCAAAACACATTCCCCAACTTCTCCTGAGTACGGCGATACCAGATGTGTCACACTTTTTTGATGCCAAGGTGGGCAAAGGGGCGCATATTCCAAAGTGCACCTTTCGGATTTCACCGGCCATTTTTTACACATTTTGATTGCAAGGTACTTCTTACACATTTGGGCCCCTAAATTGCCAGGGCAGTATAACTACGCCACAAGTGACCCCATTTTGGAAAGAAGACACCCCAAGGTATTCCGTGAGGGGCACGGCGACTTCCTAGAATTTTTTATTTTTTGTCACAAGTTAGCGGAAAATGATGATTTTTCTTTTTTTTTCTTTTTTTCTTACAAAGTCTCATATTCCACTAACTTGCGACAAAAAATAAAAAATTCTAGGAACTCGCCATGCCCCTCACGGAATACCTTGGGGTGTCTTCTTTCCAAAATGGGGTCACTTGTGGCGTAGTTATACTGCCCTGGCAATTTAGGGGCCCAAATGTGTGAGAAGAACTTTGCAATCAAAATGTGTAAAAAATGCCCTGCAAAATCCGAAAGGTGCACTTTGGAATATGTGCCCCTTTGCCCACCTTGGCAGCAAAAAAGTGTGACACATCTGGTATCGCCGTACTCAGGAGAAGTTGGGGAATGTGTTTTGGGGTGTCATTTTACATATACCCATGCTGGGTGAGAAAAATATCTTGGTCAAATGCCAACTTTGTATAAAAAAATGGGAAAAGTTGTCTTTTGCCAAGATATTTCTCTCACCCAGCATGGGTATATGTAAAATGACACCCCAAAACACATTCCCCAACTTCTCCTGAGTACGGCGATACCACATGTGTGACACTTTTTTGCTGCCAAGGTGGGCAAAGGGGCACATATTCCAAAGTGCACCTTTCAGATTTTGCAGGCCATTTTTTACACATTTTGATTGCAAGGTACTTCTTACACATTTGGGCCCCTAAATTGCCAGGGCAGTATAACTACGCCACAAGTGACCCCATTTTGGAAAGAAGACACCCCAAGGTATTCCGTGAGGGGCACGGCGAGTTCCTAGAATTTTTTATTTTTTGTCACAAGTTAGCGGAAAATGATGATTTTTTATTTTTTATCTTTTTTCCTTACAAAGTCTCATATTCCACTAACTTGCGACAAAAAATAAAAAATTCTAGGAACTCGCCATGCCCCTCACGGAATACCTTGGGGTGTCTTCTTTCCAAAATGGGGTCACTTGTGGCGTAGTTATACTGCCCTGGCAATTTAGGGGCCCAAATGTGTGAGAAGTACTTTGCAATCAAAATGTGTAAAAAATGGCCGGTGAAATCCGAAAGGTGCACTTTGGAATATGTGCCCCTTTGCCCACCTTGGCATCAAAAAAGTGTCACACATCTGGTATCGCCGTACTCAGGAGAAGTTGGGGAATGTGTTTTGGGGTATCATTTTACATATACCCATGCTGGGTGAGAGAAATATCTTGTCAAAAGACAACTTTTCCCATTTTTTTATACAAAGTTGGCATTTGACCAAGATATTTTTGTCACCCAGCATGGGTATATGTAAAATGACACCCCAAAACACATTCCCCAACTTCTCCTGAGTACGGCGATACCAGATGTGTCACACTTTTTTGCTGCCAAGGTGGGCAAAGGGGCACATATTCCAAAGTGCACCTTTCGGATTTTGCAGGGCATTTTTTACACATTTTGATTGCAAAGTTCTTCTCACACATTTGGGCCCCTAAATTGCCAGGGCAGTATAACTACGCCACAAGTGACCCCATTTTGGAAAGAAGACACCCCAAGGTATTCCGTGAGGGGCATGGCGAGTTCCTAGAATTTTTTATTTTTTGTCGCAAGTTAGTGGAATATGAGACTTTGTAAGGAAAAAAGAAAAAAAAAGAAAAATCATCATTTTCCGCTAACTTGTGACAAAAAATAAAAAATTCTAGGAAGTCGCCGTGCCCCTCACGGAATACCTTGGGGTGTCTTCTTTCCAAAATGGGGTCACTTGTGGCGTAGTTATACTGCCCTGGCAATTTAGGGGCCCAAATGTGTAAGAAGTACCTTGCAATCAAAATGTGTAAAAAATGGCCGGTGAAATCCGAAAGGTGCACTTTGGAATATGCGCCCCTTTGCCCACCTTGGCATCAAAAAAGTGTGACACATCTGGTATCGCCGTACTCAGGAGAAGTTGGGGAATGTGTTTTGGGGTGTCATTTTACATATACCCATGCTGGGTGAGAGAAATATCTTGGCAAAAGACAACTTTTCCCATTTTTTTATACAAAGTTGGCATTTGACCAAGATATTTTTCTCACCCAGCATGGGTATATGTAAAATGACACCCCAAAACACATTCCCCAACTTCTCCTGAGTACGGCGATACCACATGTGTGACACTTTTTTGCAGCCTAGATGCGCAAAGGGGCCCAAATTCCTTTTAGGAGGGCATTTTTAGACATTTGGATCCCAGACTTCTTCTCACACTTTTGGGCCCCTAAAAAGCCAGGGCAGTATAAATACCCCACATGTGACCCCACTTTGGAAAGAAGACACCCCAAGGTATTCAATGAGGGGCCTGGCGAGTTCCTAGAATTTTTTTTTTTTTGCATAAGTTAGCGGATATTGATTTTTTTTTTGTTTTTTTCTCACAAAGTCTCACTTTCCGCTAACTTAGGACAAAAATTTCAATCTTTCATGGACTCAATATGCCCCTCACGGAATACCTTGGGGTGTCTTCTTTCCGAAATGGGGTCACATGTAGGGTATTTATACTGCCCTGGCTTTTTAGGGGCCCTAAAGCGTGAGAAGAAGTCTGGAATATAAATGTCTAAAAATGTTTACGCATTTGGATTCCGTGAGGGGTATGGTGCGTCCATGTGAGATTTTATTTTTTGACACAAGTTAGTGGAATATGAGACTTAGTAAGAAAAAACAAAAACAAACAAAAAATTTCCGCTAACTTGTGCCAAAAAAAATGTCTGAATGGAGCCTTACCAGGGGGGGGGGGGTGATCAATGACAGGGGGGTGATCAATGACAGGGGGGTGATCACCCATATAGACTCCCTGATCACCCCCCTGTCATTGATCACCCCCCTGTAAGGCTCCATTCAGACATCCGCATGATTTTTTACGGATCCATGGATACATGTATCGGATCCACAGAACGCATGCGGACGTCTGAATGGAGCCTTACAGGGGGGTTATCAATGACAGGGGGTGATCAGGGTAATCAGGGTGATCACCCCCCTGTCACTGATCACCCCCCCTGTAAGGCTCTATTCAGACATCCGCATGATTTTTTACGGATCCATGGATACATGTATCGGATCCACAAAACGCATGCGGACGTCTGAATGGAGCCTTACAGGGGGGTTATCAATGACAGGGGGTGATCAGGGTAATCACCCCCCTGTCACTGATCACCCCCCCTGTAAGGCTCCATTCAGACATCCGCATGATTTTTTACGGATCCATGGATACATGTATCGGATCCACAAAACGCATGCGGACGTCTGAATGGAGCCTTACAGGGGGGTTATCAATGACAGGGGGTGATCAGGGTAATCAGGGTGATCACCCCCCTGTCATTGATCACCCCCCCTGTAAGGCTCCATTCAGACATCCGCATGATTTTTTACGGATCCATGGATACATGGATCGGATCCACAAAACGCATGCGGACGTCTGAATGGAGCCTTACAGGGGGGTTATCAATGACAGGGGGTAATCAGGGTGATCACCCCCCTGTCATTGATCACCCCCCCTGTAACGCTCCATTGAGACATCCGCATGATTTTTTACGGATCCATGGATACATGGATCGGATCCACAAAACGCATGCGGACGTCTGAATGGAGCCTTACAGGGGGGTTATCAATGACAGGGGGTGATCAGGGTAATCAGGGTGATCACCCCCCTGTCACTGATCACCCCCCCTGTAAGGCTCCATTCAGACATCCGCATGATTTTTTACGGATCCATGGATACATGGATCGGATCCACAAAACGCATGCGGACGTCTGAATGGAGCCTTACAGGGGGGTTATCAATGACAGGGGGTGATCAGGGTAATCAGGGTGATCACCCCCCTGTCACTGATCACCCCCCCTGTAAGGCTCCATTCAGACATCCGCATGATTTTTTACGGATCCATGGATACATGGATCGGATCCACAAAACACATGCTGACGTCTGAATGGAGCCTTACAGGGGGGTTATCAATGACAGGGGGTGATCAGGGTAATCACCCCCCTGTCACTGATCACCCCCCCTGTAAGGCTCCATTCAGACATCCGCATGATTTTTTACGGATCCATGGATCGGATCCACAAAACGCATGCGGACGTCTGAATGGAGCCTTACAGGGGGGTTATCAATGACAGGGGGGTGATCAGGGAGTGTATATGGGTGATCACCCGCCTGTCATTGATCACCCCCTGTAAGGCTCCATTCAGACGTCCGCATGTGTTTTGCGGATCCGATCCATGTATCCATGGATCCGTAAAAATCATGCGGACGTCTGAATGGAGCCTTACAGGGGAGTGATCAATGACAGGGGGTGATCAGGGAGTGTATATGGGTGATCACCCGCCTGTCATTGATCACCCCCCTGTAAGGCTCCATTCAGACGTCCGTATGCTTTTTGCGGATCCGATCCATGTATCCGTGGATCCGTAAAAATCATGCGGACGTCTGAACGGAGCCTGACAGGGGGGGTGATCAATGACAGGGCGGTGATCAATGACAGGGGGGTGATCAGGGAGTTTATATGGGGTGATCAGGGGTTTATAAGGGGTTAATAAGTGACGGGGGGGGGGGGTGTAGTGTAGTGTTTGGTGCGACTGTACTGACCTACCTGAGTCCTCTGGTGGTCGATCCTAACAAAAGGGACCACCAGAGGACCAGGTAGGAGGTATATTAGACGCTGTTATGAAAACAGCGTCTAATATACCTGTTAGGGGTTAAAAAATTCGGATCTCCAGCCTGCCAGCGAGCGATCGCCGCTGGCATGCTGGAGATCCACTCGCTTACCTTCCGTTCCTGTGAGCGCGCGCGCCTGTGTGCGCGCGTTCACAGGAAATCTCGCGTCTCGCGAGATGACGCCTATTGGCGTTAGTGTGACCTGGGAGAGCCGCCGCGATGACGCCTTTCGGCGTTAGCGTGGCGGCAAGCGGTTAAAGACAACTAACACTATCTGGCTATCTATTTAGGTACCGTATTACACTAATACAGGCACAGCAGTAACCACAGATTTAGCTGACTATAAATTTGAGGGCTATTATTTAGGTGCTGGGTGACAGGTATACGTTTACAGACAGAATTAGACTTGGAAATGCACAGTAGCGTGTGTGTGAAGTTATTCAGAATGACCCTATGTGCACCTTGAATCTGATATACCCTTTTAGGGATAAATTTAAAGTAGGCCTGATACAGCAGAAACCACTAAATTAGGAAATTGCTAAATTGGGAATTGTATTTCAACCCAGAACAAAAACTGTGCTTTGACGGACACTAAATAACTTGCCCAGCCACAGCAATAACCACAGATTTAGATGGATGTAAATTTGAGGCCTAGTATTTAGGCGCTGGGTGACAGGTATACAATTACTGACAGAATTAGACTTGGAAATGCACAGTAGAGTGTGTGTGAAGTTATTCAGAATGACCCTATGCTCACTGGAGGTGCTTGGATTCCTAATGATGTATCAGGGGTACCAGCAATAACATTAGTGGCAGCTTCAGTAGCCAGCTGCAACAATGTATCCACGTAGTGAGTATGGGTAGATAGAAGAAGGGATAGGTGAACTGTGGGTGAGAGCTTTATGTGCGAGCTCTACTTACAACCCAGCTGATTTGCATCCCTATTGTCCGATCACTATCTAATAAAAGGACCGTCTCTGCAAGTATATGCGTCTGCTCGACGCGTTTCTATGTCACTCTATGTGTGGTGACATTTCCTCAGGAGCAGAGTAGCAGTGGCATAAGTTCAAATTCTTATAGTCTTAGACAATTTGAACTGTGCACACTGATGAAGAACGCTGCACGCTGCTATTTGCGCGCGTGCAGCTTCAAGAGATACAGCCTCCGGCGATGTGTTAGCAGCCGTCTCGCGGCCGCTCAGCCGCCGATCTCATATTGAAGTCGCCACTCCCACTGGGCGGAGCTTCATCGGCAGGCGGTGACGTCACCCAGGAGGGGTAAGACGTTCTGTTTATCCGCTCTGCCTGATTTCATATGCTGACCGCTGTTGTGGGTATTAGTTTATTATGGGCAAAAATTGCCTACCATCGTAGGGGGACACTGGGGGTTGGTATCTTTATCATCGGTGATACTTAGACAGTAGTTACCAGCACATAGGAACTTATACTTATAAGTCCCATATGACAATTGATGCATGGGATATATGCAACATGTCTTACACATACAGAGCGCAGAGATAGGATCCCGTATATATATACAGAGCTAGAGGCCGCTCATGAGGTATTATAGGGTATCTCATATATCTCGCTCTCTGTATCGTATATTGACCGGTGCGTGATTCATTGATACATGGGATGGATATAAATCACCATGTCTTACACATACAGAGCGTAGGAATAACACCCTGTATACACATCCAGAGCTAGACACTGCTCATAAGATGTTATGGGGTAACTCATATATCTCATTTTTGTATGATATGATGACTGATGTGTTACTCATATGTGTTGTTCATGACACATGACACATTATGTAAGTGGAGAGAATACACATCAGATGAAGCAAGTGTATGATATATGATCATTAAGACCAAATGGTTTCACTGTACGTAATGTAAAGGTCCATTGGGCCTCTTTTTTAAGTAATAAATTATCTATATCTCCACCTCTTGGAGATGCTCTGACATGTTCTATGCCCTGGAAAGAGATGCACTGTTGTATTCCTGGGTGGCACTCCGCAACATGCTGGGCAATGGGTGTATCATCCTCATTCGCAATATTTAACAGATGTTCCCCAATGCGTCTCCTAAACTCCCTCTTCGTCTTGCCTACATATTGTTTAAGGCAGATACATGTGGCCACATATATCACTCCTATTGTTTTACAATTTATGAATGATCTGATGGTGAACTCACGTCCTGTGGTTGTGCACTTGACCACATTGCCCTTTTTGATGGATTTACAGGCAATGCACTTCCCACATTTGAAAGTGCCGGGTGGTCTATTTGGGAGCCATGTAGTTTGTATTGAGGGGCTGTATAGGCTGTGCACCAGTTGATCTCGTAGGTTACTTCCTCTTCTATAAGTGATTAATGGGGCATCACTTATGAGGTGTCCGACTATTGGGTCAGATTTGAGGATACTCCAGTTTTCCTTGAGAATGTTTCTTACCTCCTTGTTGGCCAGATCATAAGTGCCTATAATTCTTATTTTGTTATCTGTGGCTCTTGTTTTGGGGACCAGGAGGTCGTCTCTATTGCTGGCTGAGGCGTGTTGATATGCCTTGGCGAGACAGGGGCCAGGGTATCCTCTCTGGCTGAACCGTTGTTGTAGATCAGAAGATGCTCTCTTAAAGTCAATCCATTCGGAGCAGTTCCGACGGGCCCTCAAATATTGTCCCTTGGGTATCCCAGATTTTAGATTGGTGGGGTGTGCACTCTCCCATCTGAGTAAGGTGTTAGTGGATGTCGGTTTCCGAAACATTTTTGTGTTGATCTTTCTAGATTTATCAATGCTAATGCATAAGTCCAGGAATGTCAGTTGCATATTATTGATCTCGCTTGTGAAGAAAAGTCCCAGATCATTTTGGTTGAGTTCCTTAACGAAATTGTTAAAGGCCGTGCTTGTACCATTCCACAGAATGAACACGTCATCTATGTATCTTAGCCATAAGACAATAGATGACGTCCATTGTTCCATTGTCTCACTAAAAACGCATTCCCTCTCCCACCAGCCCAGGTAGAGGTTGGCATAAGTCGGGGCACATGGACTTCCCATGGCCACTCCCCTGAACTGGTGGTAGAATTTGCGGTCAAAGGTGAATACGTTGTGGTTCAAAATGAACTCAAGTAGCTCGATCACAAAGCCGTTGTGGTTGGTCAGATGTGATCCTCTTTCAGTGAGGAAAGCACCCACTGCCTGGCAGCCCCTGTCGTGGGGTATAGAGCTGTATAATGCCTCTACGTCGAGGCTCGCCAGTAGGGTGCCTGGATCACAGTAGATGTCATTCAAGCGTCTCAGGACATCCATAGAGTCTCTAACGTACGATGGAAGGTTTAACACAAAGGTTCTCAGTACCTCATCTACATATAGGCTGATTTTTTCAGTTAGGCTATTAATGCCAGACACAATGGGCCTGCCCTTCAGCGGGCTCAGCCCCTTGTGGACCTTAGGCAAGCTGTAGAATGCTGCTGTCACCGGATGTTCTGGTAGCAAGAAAGCAAATTCGTTCTTGTCGATAAGGTGTTTCTGCATGCCTTTATTGAGGACGCCTCTGAGTTCATTTTTGAACACTTCCATAGGGTTATGCTCTAAACGCCTGTTGATGACTTGTAATTTATCGGTATCTTTTTCTTCTAGTTGCCCCTTCTGTTCCTCAGTGGATACTCTGAGGTCATTGGCATCGATCCTAAAAAACCCCCTCTGTTTCCCCTTTCACTGCCGCCACGGCCACGGCCACGATTTCTATAGCCACCTCTTTTTCTCCCTCTATTTCCGGAGTTATTCTTAGATTGACTGTCAGATTCAAAATCACAGTCCGAGGATGACTGTTCAGCTTCACTATCACTTACAGCTTTTTTATCTGTTTTAATGAAGTCAAATATTTTTCCTTCTTTAAAGTCCTTAGTGTCCCTTATGAATTGGAAATGTTTCTTTTCTTTCAGGAACCCAGTGAATCTTTCAACAGATTGCTGAAGTACCAGTTCTCTTTTTTCGAAGTCCGTAACAGCAGCCAATTTCTTTGCTGACTCAATACATTCCTGAAGCTCAGATGTATTTTTGGTTAATAGCTCCCTTTCTTCCTCTAAAAGTAATTTCATAAGTCTCAGAGATGACTCAATGGACTCTTTCTCCCATTTCTTCATAAATGATTCTGATCTAATTCTCCCATTTGGTAGAATCGGGTAACTCCGGAAATAGAGGGAGAAAAAGAGGTGGCTATAGAAATCGTGGCCGTGGCGGCAGTGAAAGGGGAAACAGAGGGGGTTTTTTAGGATCGATGCCAATGACCTCAGAGTATCCACTGAGGAACAGAAGGGGCAACTAGAAGAAAAAGATACCGATAAATTACAAGTCATCAACATCTCCAAACGCCATATATCTGACGTGGAAATGGACGTTCTCTGTAAAGGCCTATCATTCGTCCCTGACTGCCACTACAACCCCTTTAACTGGGTGAAGGACTTAAATCTATTTATACGTAAGCTGAAATGGCGGAAATTCTTCCTCACCAATGATAAAGAACAATGCCACAAGCTAGGCATTGATCCTGAAGAATTGCAGGATGTAAGACTCTTAGCGGGCCTCTTTGAGGAGGGTGAAAGAGATATTGGTGAGGGCCCATTCACTAACCTTCGCCTACCCTCACGGAAGCCTCCACCCATAAATGAATACTCCCCCCTGGATGCATTCCTTACCATAACCACAGAAAAATTAAGAACACTCAGTATGCACAGATCTCACATATCTAATGTGACAATAGAAGAAAAAAATGCATTAGATACTCTAAAAAAGGACACTACCATAGTGATCAAGCCCTCGGATAAAGGGGGCAATGTGGTGGTTCTAGATGACTGTAAATATGTGGAGATGTGCACTCGGATCCTTGATGATAAATCCTGCTACAGGCGTTTAGAGCATAACCCTATGGAAGTGTTCAAAAATGAACTCAGAGGCGTCCTCAATAAAGGCATGCAGAAACACCTTATCGACAAGAACGAATTTGCTTTCTTGCTACCAGAACATCCGGTGACAGCAGCATTCTACAGCTTGCCTAAGGTCCACAAGGGGCTGAGCCCGCTGAAGGGCAGGCCCATTGTGTCTGGCATTAATAGCCTAACTGAAAAAATCAGCCTATATGTAGATGAGGTACTGAGAACCTTTGTGTTAAACCTTCCATCGTACGTTAGAGACTCTATGGATGTCCTGAGACGCTTGAATGACATCTACTGTGATCCAGGCACCCTACTGGCGAGCCTCGACGTAGAGGCATTATACAGCTCTATACCCCACGACAGGGGCTGCCAGGCAGTGGGTGCTTTCCTCACTGAAAGAGGATCACATCTGACCAACCACAACGGCTTTGTGATCGAGCTACTTGAGTTCATTTTGAACCACAACGTATTCACCTTTGACCGCAAATTCTACCACCAGCTCAGGGGAGTGGCCATGGGAAGTCCATGTGCCCCGACTTATGCCAACCTCTACCTGGGCTGGTGGGAGAGGGAATGCGTTTTTAGTGAGACAATGGAACAATGGACGTCATCTATTGTCTTATGGCTAAGATACATAGATGACGTGTTCATTCTGTGGAATGGTACAAGCACGGCCTTTAACAATTTCGTTAAGGAACTCAACCAAAATGATCTGGGACTTTTCTTCACAAGCGAGATCAATAATATGCAACTGACATTCCTGGACTTATGCATTAGCATTGATAAATCTAGAAAGATCAACACAAAAATGTTTCGGAAACCGACATCCACTAACACCTTACTCAGATGGGAGAGTGCACACCCCACCAATCTAAAATCTGGGATACCCAAGGGACAATATTTGAGGGCCCGTCGGAACTGCTCCGAATGGATTGACTTTAAGAGAGCATCTTCTGATCTACAACAACGGTTCAGCCAGAGAGGATACCCTGGCCCCTGTCTCGCCAAGGCATATCAACACGCCTCAGCCAGCAATAGAGACGACCTCCTGGTCCCCAAAACAAGAGCCACAGATAACAAAATAAGAATTATAGGCACTTATGATCTGGCCAACAAGGAGGTAAGAAACATTCTCAAGGAAAACTGGAGTATCCTCAAATCTGACCCAATAGTCGGACACCTCATAAGTGATGCCCCATTAATCACTTATAGAAGAGGAAGTAACCTACGAGATCAACTGGTGCACAGCCTATACAGCCCCTCAATACAAACTACATGGCTCCCAAATAGACCACCCGGCACTTTCAAATGTGGGAAGTGCATTGCCTGTAAATCCATCAAAAAGGGCAATGTGGTCAAGTGCACAACCACAGGACGTGAGTTCACCATCAGATCATTCATAAATTGTAAAACAATAGGAGTGATATATGTGGCCACATGTATCTGCCTTAAACAATATGTAGGCAAGACGAAGAGGGAGTTTAGGAGACGCATTGGGGAACATCTGTTAAATATTGCGAATGAGGATGATACACCCATTGCCCAGCATGTTGCGGAGTGCCACCCAGGAATACAACAGTGCATCTCTTTCCAGGGCATAGAACATGTCAGAGCATCTCCAAGAGGTGGAGATATAGATAATTTATTACTTAAAAAAGAGGCCCAATGGACCTTTACATTACGTACAGTGAAACCATTTGGTCTTAATGATCATATATCATACACTTGCTTCATCTGATGTGTATTCTCTCCACTTACATAATGTGTCATGTGTCATGAACAACACATATGAGTAACACATCAGTCATCATATCATACAAAAATGAGATATATGAGTTACCCCATAACATCTTATGAGCAGTGTCTAGCTCTGGATGTGTATACAGGGTGTTATTCCTACGCTCTGTATGTGTAAGACATGGTGATTTATATCCATCCCATGTATCAATGAATCACGCACCGGTCAATATACGATACAGAGAGCGAGATATATGAGATACCCTATAATACCTCATGAGCGGCCTCTAGCTCTGTATATATATACGGGATCCTATCTCTGCGCTCTGTATGTGTAAGACATGTTGCATATATCCCATGCATCAATTGTCATATGGGACTTATAAGTATAAGTTCCTATGTGCTGGTAACTACTGTCTAAGTATCACCGATGATAAAGATACCAACCCCCAGTGTCCCCCTACGATGGTAGGCAATTTTTGCCCATAATAAACTAATACCCACAACAGCGGTCAGCATATGAAATCAGGCAGAGCGGATAAACAGAACGTCTTACCCCTCCTGGGTGACGTCACCGCCTGCCGATGAAGCTCCGCCCAGTGGGAGTGGCGACTTCAATATGAGATCGGCGGCTGAGCGGCCGCGAGACGGCTGCTAACACATCGCCGGAGGCTGTATCTCTTGAAGCTGCACGCGCGCAAATAGCAGCGTGCAGCGTTCTTCATCAGTGTGCACAGTTCAAATTGTCTAAGACTATAAGAATTTGAACTTATGCCACTGCTACTCTGCTCCTGAGGAAATGTCACCACACATAGAGTGACATAGAAACGCGTCGAGCAGACGCATATACTTGCAGAGACGGTCCTTTTATTAGATAGTGATCGGACAATAGGGATGCAAATCAGCTGGGTTGTAAGTAGAGCTCGCACATAAAGCTCTCACCCACAGTTCACCTATCCCTTCTTCTATCTACCCATACTCACTACGTGGATACATTGTTGCAGCTGGCTACTGAAGCTGCCACTAATGTTATTGCTGGTACCCCTGATACATCATTAGGAATCCAAGCACCTCTAGTGAGCATATGGGAGTGCATCTGTGAATTTATCAGAAGAGGCATCCATAGCAGACCATACTGATATTCCAGCTCTGCACTTCTTACAAGCCTGGTCTGAGTGGCTATACCCATACAATTGTGGAGTGAGCCACCCATCCAGGCTTAGCCTGACGAATTCTACATGTGGCAAGCTCGCCACGATTTTAATCTATGAATAATAAAATTTCTTTTAAGCGTATATTCAGGCAGTTAAACATATTTTCACATATATACGCAAAATCCAGTCTATAGTTACACCCTATTGATGTAGGATTTAGCCAAAAAACAACCACACCATTGAGGGTTAAATGCACTTGGTGACAGGCTCAGCTTGCCCCTGATGTAGTATATGGCCAAAAAATAACCAGACTATTGCTGGTTAAATGCACTTGGTGTGACAGCTTCACCCTGATGTAGGATTTAGCCAAAAAACAACCACACCATTGAGGGTTAAATGCACTTGGTGGCAGCTTGTGCTGGCGCACCACAAGACACAAAATGGCCGCCGATCACCCCAGAAAAAAGTGACTGAAAAACGCTCTGGGCAGCCTAAAAACTGTGAGCAATTCAATAGCAGCAGTTCAATCATCCACAGCTGCAGATCGATCTCTGAATGAAGTCTTTTGGAGGAGTTAATCACTGCCTAATCTCGCCCTACTGTCGCAGCTGCAACCTCTCCCTACGCTAATCAGAGCAGAGTGACGGGCGGCGCTATGTGACTCCAGCTTAAATAGAGGCTGGGTCACATGCTGCACTGGCCAATCACAGCCATGCCAATAGTAGGCATGGCTGTGACGGCCTCTTGGGGCAAGTAGTATGACGCTTGTTGATTGGCTGCTTTGCAGCCTTTCAAAAAGCGCCAAGAATGCGACGAACACCGAACCCGAACCCAGACTTTTACGAAAATGTCCGGGTTCGGGTCCGTGTCACGGACACCCCAAAATTCGGTACGAACCCGAACTATACAGTTCGGGTTCGCTCATCCCTACCCGCTATCTGAAAATATTTCCGCCTCTGAAGCAGTGTCAGATTCAGAGTGGTCAGAGCAGAGAAATTTGTATGCCTGCTCCGCACTGAATAATCTCTGAGCCATTTTTATTTATTTTTTTCTGTACAGCTCAGAAAGAAATTAAAATAACTGACCGTCCCTAAAAATGACTGACACCCACAGACTGACTGATACCCACTGACTGGGTGACACCCACCGACTGATGGAGTGACACCCACCAACTGACTGACACCCACTGACCGCCAGTAACAGACGGACACAGGGTCCCTAATAAAGATAATTGACTAATAGACGTCTAATGACAGACACCCACTGACCGCCAGTTACTGACGGACAGTTTATAATTTGATTTTTTTACTTTTTTTTTCACAGGATGTAATCGGAGAGCCAGGACAGAAGTCTGATCTCTCTCTCTCCTCACAGAACAACTGCACTGAGGGGAGAGAGAAGCACAGCCCCTGTCCTGGCTCTGTTTTGTAAATATAATGGATGTGATCTCCATGATAGGTTTATCATGGAGACCACATGATCATGGACCATTATTATTGGTCCCTGATGGTTACTTTGCTGAAGGCAGACCTTCAGCACAGTAACCAGTGCGCATGTCTGTGCCATTTTTTTTTTATTAGATGGGGGGGCCCCCTAATAACTTTATTTAAATATATCTGAGGACCATATTGCCCCGATCTGGGTGCTGGGGGACCCGATCGGGGCATAATTTGAACTTCTCTACCTTACAGTAAGCGGCGGCCGGCTTTCAGTTTGAGCATGTGCCGGGCCTCCGCCACCATCTTCCTTGAGGGTAAGGGGGGGTGGGGGGGTGAGGATTGGGACCCAGCTTAGGACCTGAAGCGCTGGGGGGCCCGATCCTAGCACCGGAGACTTTCTCCCTCCTCTCTTACATGCCGGCATTTTCTGTGATCGCCGTGATAAAGTGTATCACAGCGATCACGTGATCAGAGACCACTTGTCACGGTCTCTGATCACTGCCCCGAGCCCTCAGCTACCGGTAGCTACTGGTAGCTGCGGGAACGGAGCTACAGCGATTGATTTTATCGCTAACTTGGGCTGAAGTGCCGCCATAAAAAGGTGGCGCTCCAGCCCAAGGCCCCTTAGTGACCGCCGTAAAAACACGTATGGGTGGTCACTAAGGGCTTAAAAAAAAAAAAAAAAGATATACTGCTCTATGACCTCCACCAACATACCTCCCAACTAGAGTTGAGCGAACACCTGGATGTTCGGGTTCGAGAAGTTCGGCCGAACATCCCGGAAATGTTCGGGTTCGGGATCCGAACCCGATCCGAACTTCGTCCCGAACCCGAACCCCATTGAAGTCAATGGGGACCCGAACTTTTCGGCACTAAAAAGGCTGTAAAACAGCCCAGGAAAGAGCTAGAGGGCTGCAAAAGGCAGCAACATGTAGGTAAATCCCCTGCAAACAAATGTGGATAGGGAAATGAATTAAAATAAAATTAAATAAATAAAAATTAACCAAAATCAATTGGAGAGAGGTTCCATAGCAGAGAATCTGGCTTCCCGTCACCCACCACTGGAACAGTCCATTCTCAGATATTTAGGCCCCGGCACCCAGGCAGAGGAGAGAGGTCCCGTAACAGAGAATCTGTCTTCATGTCAGCAGAGAATTAGTCTGCATGTCATAGCAGAGAATGAGGCTTCACGTCAGCCACCACTGCAACAGTCCATTGGCAGATATTTAGGCCCAGCACCCAGGCAGAGGAGGGAGGTCCCGTAACAGAGAATCTGTCTTCATGTCAGCAGAGAATTAGTCTGCATGTCATAGCAGAGAATGAGGCTTCACGTCAGCCACCACTGCAACAGTCCATTGGCATATATTTAGGCCCAGCACCCAGGCAGAGGAGGGAGGTCCCGTAACAGAGAATCTGTCTTCATGTCAGCAGAGAATTAGTCTGCATGTCATAGCAGAGAATGAGGCTTCACGTCAGCCACCACTGCAACAGTCCATTGGCATATATTTAGGCCCAGCACACACACAGGCAGAGGAGAGAGGTCCCGTAACAGAGAATCTGGCTTCATGTCAGCAGAGAATCAGTCTGCATGTCATAGCAGAGAATGAGGCTTCACGTCAGCCACCACTGCAACAGTCCATTGGCATATATTTAGGCCCAGCACACACACAGGCAGAGGAGAGAGGTCCCGTAACAGAGGATCTGGCTTCATGTCAGCAGAGAATCAGTCTGCATGTCATAGCAGAGAATCAGGCTTCACGTCAGCCACCACTGCAACAGTCCATTGGCATATATTTAGGCCTAGCACACAGGCAGAGGAGAGAGGTCCCGTAACAGACAATCTGGCTTCATGTCAGCAGAGAATCAGTCTGCATGTCATAGCAGAGAATGAGGCTTCACGTCACCCACCACTGCAACAGTCCATTGGCATATATTTAGGCCTAGCACACAGGCAGAGCAGAGAGGTCCCGTAACAGACAATCTGGCTTCATGACAGCAGAGAATCAGTCTGCATGTCATAGCAGAGAATGAGGCTTCACGTCACCCACCACTGCAACAGTCCATTGGCATATATTTAGGCCTAGCACACAGGCAGAGCAGAGAGGTCCCGTAACAGACGATCTGGCTTCATGTCAGCAGAGAATCAGTCTGCATGTCATAGCAGAGAATGAGGCTTCACGTCAGCCACCACTGCAACAGTCCATTGGCATATATTTAGGCCTAGCACACAGGCAGAGGAGAGAGGTCCCGTAACAGACAATCTGGCTTCATGTCAGCAGAGAATCAGTCTGCATGTCATAGCAGAGAATGAGGCTTCACGTCACCCACCACTGCAACAGTCCATTGGCATATATTTAGGCCCAGCACCCAGGCAGAGGAGGGAGGTCCCGTAACAGAGAATCTGTCTTCATCTCAGCAGAGAATTAGTCTGCATGTCATAGCAGAGAATGAGGCTTCACGTCACCCACCACTGCAACAGTCCATTGGCATATATTTAGGCCTAGCACACAGGCAGAGCAGAGAGGTCCCGTAACAGACGATCTGGCTTCATGTCAGCAGAGAATCAGTCTGCATGTCATAGCAGAGAATGAGGCTTCACGTCAGCCACCACTGCAACAGTCCATTGGCATATATTTAGGCCTAGCACACAGGCAGAGGAGAGAGGTCCCGTAACAGACAATCTGGCTTCATGTCAGCAGAGAATCAGTCTGCATGTCATAGCAGAGAATGAGGCTTCACGTCACCCACCACTGCAACAGTCCATTGGCATATATTTAGGCCCAGCACCCAGGCAGAGGATGGAGGTCCCGTAACAGAGAATCTGTCTTCATGTCAGCAGAGAATTAGTCTGCATGTCATAGCAGAGAATGAGGCTTCACGTCAGCCACCACTGCAACAGTCCATTGGCATATATTTAGGCCCAGCACCCAGGCAGAGGAGGGAGGTCCCGTAACAGAGAATCTGTCTTCATGTCAGCAGAGAATTAGTCTGCATGTCATAGCAGAGAATGAGGCTTCACGTCAGCCACCACTGCAACAGTCCATTGGCATATATTTAGGCCCAGCACACACACAGGCAGAGGAGAGAGGTCCCGTAACAGAGGATCTGGCTTCATGTCAGCAGAGAATCAGTCTGCATGTCATAGCAGAGAATCAGGCTTCACGTCAGCCACCACTGCAACAGTCCATTGTCATAAATTTAGGCCCAGCACCCAGGCAGAGGAGAGAGGTCCCGTAACAGACAATCTGGCTTCATGTCAGCAGAGAATTAGTCTGCATGTCATAGCAGAGAATGAGGCTTCACGTCAGCCACCACTGCAACAGTCCATTGGCATATATTTTGGCCTAGCACACAGGCAGAGGAGAGAGGTCCCGTAACAGAGAATCTGGCTTCATGTCAGCAGAGAATCAGTCTGCATGTCATAGCAGAGAATGAGGCTTCACGTCACCCACCACTGCAACAGTCCATTGGCATATATTTAGGCCTAGCACACAGGCAGAGGAGAGGTTCATTCAACTTTGGGTAGCCTCGCAATATAATGGTAAAATGAAAATAAAAATAGGATTGAATGAGGAAGTGCCCTGGAGTCCAATAATATATGGTTATGGGGAGGTAGTTAATGTCTAATCTGGACAAGGGACGGACAGGTCCTGTGGGATCCATGCCTGGTTCATTTTTATGAACGTCAGCTTGTCCACATTGGCTGTAGACAGGCGGCTGCGTTTGTCTGTAATGACGCCCCCTGCCGTGCTGAATACACGTTCAGACAAAACGCTGGCTGCCGGGCAGGCCAGCACCTCCAAGGCATAAAAGGCTAGCTCTGGCCACGTGGACAATTTAGAGACCCAGAAGTTGAATGGGGCCGAACCATCAGTCAGTACGTGGAGGGGTGTGCACACGTACTGTTCCACCATGTTAGTGAAATGTTGCCTCCTGCTAACACGTTGCGTATCAGGTGGTGGTGCAGTTAGCTGTGGCGTGTTGACAAAAGTTTTCCACATCTCTGCCATGCTAACCCTGCCCTCAGAGGAGCTGGCCGTGACACAGCTGCCTTGGCGACCTCTTGCTCCTCCTCTGCCTTGGCCTTGGGCTTCCACTTGTTCCCCTGTGACATTTGGGAATGCTCTCAGTAGCGCGTCTACCAACGTGCGCTTGTACTCGCGCATCTTCCTATCACGCTCCAGTGCAGGAAGTAAGGTGGGCACATTGTCTTTGTAGCGTGGATCCAGCAGGGTGGCAACCCAGTAGTCCGCACAGGTTAAAATGTGGGCAACTCTGCTGTCGTTGCGCAGGCACTGCAGCATGTAGTCGCTCATGTGTGCCAGGCTGCCCAGGGGTAAGGACAAGCTGTCCTCTGTGGGAGGCGTATCGTCATCGTCCTGCCTTTCCCCCCAGCCACGCACCAGTGATGGACCCGAGCTGCGTTGGGTGCCACCCCGCTGTGACCATGCTTCATCCTCATCCTCCTCCACCTCCTCCTCATCCTCGTCCTCCTCGTCCTCCAGTAGTGGGCCCTGGCTGGCCACATTTGTACCTGGCCTCTGCTGTTGCCAAAAACCTCCCTCTGAGTCACTTCGAAGAGACTGGCCTGAAAGTGCTAAAAATGACCCCTCTTCCTCCTCCTCCTCCTCCTCCTGGGCCACCTCCTCTTCCATCATCGCCCTAAGTGTTTTCTCAAGGAGACATAGAAGTGGTATTGTAACGCTGATAACGGTGTCATCGCCACTGGCCATGTTGGTGGAGTACTCGAAACAGCGCAACAGGGCACACAGGTCTCGCATGGAGGCCCAGTCATTGGTGGTGAAGTGGTGCTGTTCTGTAGTGCGACTGACCCGTGCGTGCTGCAGCTGAAACTCCACTATGGCCTGCTGCTGCTCGCACAGTCTGTCCAGCATGTGCAAGGTGGAGTTCCACCTGGTGGGCACGTCGCATATGAGGCGGTGAGCGGGAAGGCCGAAGTTACGCTGTAGCGCAGACAGGCGAGCAGCAGCAGGATGTGAACGCCGGAAGCGCGAACAGACGGCCCGCACTTTATGCAGCAGCTCTGACATGTCGGGGTAGTTGTGAATGAACTTCTGCACCACCAAATTCAGCACATGCGCCAAGCAAGGGATGTGCGTCAAATTGGCTAGTCCCAGAGCTGCAACGAGATTTCGCCCATTATCACACACCACCAGGCCGGGCTTGAGGCTCACCGGCAGCAACCACTCGTCGGTCTGTTGTTCAATACCCCGCCACAACTCCTGTGCGGTGTGGGGCCTGTCCCCCAAACATATGAGTTTCAGAATGGCCTGCTGACGTTTACCCCGGGCTGTGCTGAAGTTGGTGGTGAAGGTGTGTGGCTGACTGGATGAGCAGGTGGAAGAAGAGGAGGAGGAAGCCGAGAAGGAGGAGGTGGCAACAGGAGGCAAAGAATGTTGCCCTGCGATCCTTGGCGGCGGAAGGACGTGCGCCAAACAGCTCTCCGCCTGGGGCCCAGCTGCCACTACATTTACCCAGTGTGCAGTTAGGGAGATATAGCGTCCCTGGCCGTGCTTACTGGTCCACGTATCTGTGGTGAGGTGGACCTTGCTACAGATGGCGTTGCGCAGTGCACACTTGATTTTATCGGATACTTGGTTGTGCAGGGAAGGCACGGCTCTCTTGGAGAAGTAGTGCCGGCTGGGAACAACATACTGTGGGACAGCAAGCGACATGAGCTGTTTGAAGATGTCTGTGTCCACCAGCCTAAATGACAGCATTTCATAGGCCAGTAGTTTAGAAATGCTGGCATTCAGGGCCAGGGATCGAGGGTGGCTAGGTGGGAATTTACGCTTTCTATCAAATGTTTGTGAGATGGAGAGCTGAACGCTGGCGTGTGACATGGTTGAGACGCTTGGTGACGGAGGTGGTGGTGGTGGTGTTGGTGGTACATCCCCTGTTTGCTGGGCGGCAGGTGCCAACGTTCCTCCAGAGGCGGAGGAAGAGGCCGAGGCGGCAGCAGCAGAATAGGCCGAGGCGGCAGCAGCAGAAGAGGTAGCAGGGGGAGCCTGAGTGACTTCCTTGGTTTTAAGGTGTTTACTCCACTGCAGTTCATGCTTTGCATGCAGGTGCCTGGTCATGCAGGTTGTGCTCAGGTTCAGAACGTTAATGCCTCGCTTCAGGCTCTGATGGCACAGCGTGCAAACCACTCGGGTCTTGTCGTCAGCACATTGTTTGAAGAAGTGCCATGCCAGGGAACTCCTTGAAGCTGCCTTTGGGGTGCTCGGTCCCAGATGGCTGCGGTCAGTAGCAGGCGGAGTCTCTTGGCGGCGGGTGTTCTGCTTTTGCCCACTGCTCCCTCTTTTGCTACGCTGTTGGCTCGGTCTCACCACTGCCTCTTCCTCCGAACTGTGAAAGTCAGTGGCACGACCTTCATTCCATGTGGGGTCTAGGACCTCATCGTCCCCTGCATCGTCTTCCACCCAGTCTTGATCCCTGACCTCCTGTTCAGTCTGCACACTGCAGAAAGACGCAGCAGTTGGCACCTGTGTTTCGTCATCATCAGAGACATGCTGAGGTGGTATTCCCATGTCCTCATCATCAGGAAACATAAGTGGTTGTGCGTCAGTGCATTCTATGTCTTTCACCGCTGGGGAAGGGCTAGGTGGATGCCCTTGGGAAACCCTGCCAGCGGAGTCTTCAAACAGCATAAGAGACTGCTGCATAACTTGAGGCTGAGACAGTTTCCCTGGTATGCATGGGGGTGATGTGACAGACTGATGGGGTTGGTTTTCAGGCGCCATCTGTGCGCTTTCTGCAGAAGACTGGGTGGGAGATAATGTGAACGTGCTGGATCCACTGTCGGCCACCCAATTGACTAATGCCTGTACCTGCTCAGGCCTTACCATCCTTAGAACGGCATTGGGCCCCACCATATATCGCTGTAAATTCTGGCGGCTACTGGGACCTGAGGTAGTTGGTACACTAGGACGTGTGGATGTGGCAGAACGGCCATGTCCTCTCCCAGCACCAGAGGGTCCACTAACACCACCACGACCATGTCCACGTCCGCGTCCCTTACTAGATGTTTTTCTCATTGTTATGGTTCACCACAACAACAAATATATTATTTGGCCCAATGTATTGTATTCAAATTCAGCGGGATATAAATTTGAGGCCTAGTATTTAGGCGCTGGGTGACCGGTATGGATTTAGTGACAGAATTAGACTTGGAAATGCACAGAAGCGTGTGTGTGTGAAGTTATTCTGAATGACCCAATGTGCACCTTGAATATTATATACCCTTTTAGGGATAGATTTCAAATAGCTCTGATATAGCAGAAACCACTAAATTATGAAATTGCTAAATTGGGAATTGTATTTCAACCCAGAACAAGAAATGTGCTTGAACGGACACTAAATAACTCGCCCAGCTACAGCACTAACGAGAGATTTAGCAGGATATAAATTTGAGGCCTAGTATTTAGGCGCTGGGTGACAGGTATGGGTTTAGTGACAGAATTAGACTTGGAAATACACAGTAGCGGGTGTGTGTGAAGTTATTCTGAATGACCCAATGTGCACCTTGAATATTATATACCCTTTTAGGGATAGATTTCAAATAGCTCTGATATAGCAGAAACCACTAAATTATGAAATTGCTAAATTGGGAATTGTATTTCAACCCAGAACAAGAAATGTGCTTGAACGGACACTAAATAACTCGCCCAGCTACAGCACTAACGAGAGATTTAGCAGGATATAAATTTGAGGCCTAGTATTTAGGCGCTGGGTGACAGGTATGGGTTTAGTGACAGAATTAGACTTGGAAATACACAGTAGCGGGTGTGTGTGAAGTTATTCTGAATGACCCAATGTGCACCTTGAATATTATATACCCTTTTAGGGATAGATTTCAAATAGCTCTGATATAGCAGAAACCACTAAATTATGAAATTGCTAAATTGGGAATTGTATTTCAACCCAGAACAAGAAATGTGCTTGAACGGACACTAAATAACTCGCCCAGCTACAGCACTAACGAGAGATTTGTCAGGATATAAATTTGAGGCCTAGTATTTAGGCGCTGGGTGACAGGTATGGGTTTAGTGACAGAATTAGACTTGGAAATACACAGTAGCGGGTGTGTGTGAAGTTATTCTGAATGACCCAATGTGCACCTTGAATATTATATACCCTTTTAGGGATAGATTTCAAATAGCTCTGATATAGCAGAAACCACTAAATTATGAAATTGCTAAATTGGGAATTGTATTTCAACCCAGAACAAGAAATGTGCTTGAACGGACACTAAATAACTCGCCCAGCTACAGCACTAACGAGAGATTTAGCAGGATATAAATTTGAGGCCTAGTATTTAGGCGCTGGGTGACAGGTATGGGTTTAGTGACAGAATTAGACTTGGAAATACACAGTAGCGGGTGTGTGTGAAGTTATTCTGAATGACCCAATGTGCACCTTGAATATTATATACCCTTTTAGGGATAGATTTCAAATAGCTCTGATATAGCAGAAACCACTAAATTATGAAATTGCTAAATTGGGAATTGTATTTCAACCCAGAACAAGAAATGTGCTTGAACGGACACTAAATAACTCGCCCAGCTACAGCACTAACGAGAGATTTAGCAGGATATAAATTTGAGGCCTAGTATTTAGGCGCTGGGTGACAGGTATGGGTTTAGTGACAGAATTAGACTTGGAAATAAACAGTAGCGGGTGTGTGTGAAGTTATTCTGAATGACCCAATGTGCACCTTGAATATTATATACCCTTTTAGGGATAGATTTCAAATAGCTCTGATATAGCAGAAACCACTAAATTATGAAATTGCTAAATTGGGAATTGTATTTCAACCCAGAACAAGAAATGTGCTTGAACGGACACTAAATAACTCGCCCAGCTACAGCACTAACGAGAGATTTAGCAGGATATAAATTTGAGGCCTAGTATTTAGGCGCTGGGTGACAGGTATGGGTTTAGTGACAGAATTAGACTTGGAAATACACAGTAGCGGGTGTGTGTGAAGTTATTCTGAATGACCCAATGTGCACCTTGAATATTATATACCCTTTTAGGGATAGATTTCAAATAGCTCTGATATAGCAGAAACCACTAAATTATGAAATTGCTAAATTGGGAATTGTATTTCAACCCAGAACAAGAAATGTGCTTGAACGGACACTAAATAACTCGCCCAGCTACAGCACTAAGGACAGATTTGTCAGGATATAAATTTGAGGCCTAGTATTTAGGCGCTGGGTGACAGGTATGGGTTTAGTGACAGAATTAGACTTGGAAATGCACAGTAGCGGGTGTGTGAAGTTATTCTGAATGACCCTATGTGCACCTTGAATATTATATACCCTTTTAGGGATAGATTTCAAATAGCTCTGATACAGCAGAAACCACTAAATTTTTAAATTGCTAAATTGGGAATTGTATTTCAACCCAGAACAAAAAATGTGCTTTGACGGACACTAAATAACTTTCCCAGCCACAACAGGACAGCGGTAACGAGAGATTTAGCGGGATATAAATTTGAGGCCTAGTATTTAGGCGCTGGGTGACCGGTATGGATTTAGTGACAGAATTAGACTGGGATATGGCCAAAAAATAACCACACTATTGCTGGTTAAATGCACTTGGTGATGGGCGCAGCTTGCCCCTGATGTAGTATATGGCCAAAAAATGAACAGACTATTGCTGGTTAAATGCACTTGGTGTCACAGCTTGACCAACCACACTACTGAGGGTTAAATGCACTTGGTGACGGGCGCAGCTTGCCCCTGATTTAGTATATGGCCAAAAAATGAACAGACTATTGCTGGTTAAATGCACTTGGTGTGATAGCTTGACCAACCACACTACTGAGGGTTAAATGCACTTGGTGTGACAGCTTCACCCTGATGTAGGCTTTAGCCAAAAAACAACCACACCATTGAGGGTTAAATGCACTTGGTCGCAGCTTGTGCTGGCGCACCACAAGACACAAAATGGCCGCCGATCACCCCAGAAAAATGTGACTGACAAACGGTCTGGGCAGCCTAAAAACAGTGAGCAATTGAGGATCAGCAGCTCAATGATCCACAGCTGCAGATCGATCAGTTAATCAAGTCCTTTGGAGGAGTTAATCTGCCTAATCTCGCCCTACTGTCGCAGCCGCAACCTCTCCCTACGCTAATCAGAGCAGAGTGACGGGCGGCGCTATGTGACTCCAGCTTAAATAGAGGCTGGGTCACATGGTGCTCTGGCCAATCACAGCCATGCTAATAGTAGGCATGGCTGTGATGGCCTCTTGGGGCAAGTAGTATGACGCTTGTTGATTGGCTGCTTTGCAGCCTTTCAAAAAGCGCCAAGAAAGCGTCACAAAAGCGCGAAGAAAGCGACGAACACCGAACCCGAACCCGGACTTTTACGAAAATGTCCGGGTTCGGGTCCGTGTCACGGACACCCCAAAATTCGGTACGAACCCGAACTATACAGTTCGAGTTCGCTCATCCCTACTCCCAACCCCTACACACACACTTCTGTTCATATGTTTATCAGGTTCCTGCTTGTCTCTTTGTCTCTACTTTCAGTCCTCTGGACGAGTAAGAGGCTGCGGCAGGTCACATCTGTGCCAGTGAATGGCCAAGCAGCCATGTCCTATATGCCGAAAGGGACTAGGAAGCAGAGACAAGCAGGACCAGAAAAAAACAATTTCAGGCTTTTGGTTTAATTTTAAATACAATATTTTCTTTGTATGGTTTATTATAAAAATAAAAATTGCTGACCATTTTCTCTTCTTTGGCTGGTGGGTTTCTTAGCAAGAGACAAAGAGGACAGTAGATAATGTTCACTAATCCAGTGATCCTCATTAACCAGGGGAATCCAATAGCTTCTGCAATAATGCCACCACACAGAGGTCCTGAAATGACAGATTACATTTACTGTAGAGCAGAGACTGTGTCGTACATACTAATTTACAAAGAACAGTCCTATTATATAAATTATACATATATATATATATACACCAGAGAATGTGTCCTATACACTGATATACAGACCAGAGAACATTCTTATAATATAAATGATACATATATACATCTGAGACTGCGTCCTATACACCGATATACAGACCGGAGAAGAGTACTATTATATAAATTATATACAGGTCCTTCTCAAAAAATTAGCATATTGTGATAAAGTTCATTATTTTCTGTAATGTACTGATAAACATTAGACTTTCATATATTTTAGATTCATTACACACCAACTGAAGTAGTTCAAGCCTTTTATTGTTTTAATATTGATGATTTTGGCATACAGCTCATGAAAACCCCGAATTCCTATCTCAAAAAATTAGCATATCATTAAAATGTTCTCTAAACAAGCTATTAACCTAATCATCTGAATCAACTAATTAACTCTAAACACCTGCAAAAGATTCCTGAGGCTTTTAAAAACTCCCAGCCTGGTTCATTACTCAAAACCGCAATCATGGGTAAGACTGCCGACCTGACTGCTGTCCAGAAGGCCATCATTGACACCCTCAAGCAAGAGGGTAAGACACAGAAAGAAATTTCTGAACGAATAGGCTGTTCCCAGAGTGCTGTATCAAGGCACCTCAGTGGGAAGTCTGTGGGAAGGAAAAAGTGTGGCAGAAAACGCTGCACAACGAGAAGAGGTGACCGGACCCTGAGGAAGATTATGGAGAAGGACCGATTCCAGACCTTGGGGGACCTGCGGAAGCAGTGGACTGAGTCTGGAGTAGAAACATTCAGAGCCACCGTGTACAGGCGTGTGCAGGAAATGGGCTACAGGTGCCGCATTCCCCAGGTCAAGCCACTTTTGAACCAGAAACAGCGGCAGAAGCGCCTGACCTGGGCTACAGAGAAGCAGCACTGGACTGTTGCATGTCATTCGGAAATCAAGGTGCCAGAGTCTGGAGGAAGACTGGGGAGAGAGAAATGCCAAAATTCCTGAAGTCCAGTGTCAAGTACCCACAGTCAGTGATGGTCTGGGGTGCCATGACAGCTGCTGGTGTTGGTCCACTGTGTTTTATCAAGGGCAGGGTCAATGCAGCTAGCTATTAGGAGATTTTGGAGCACTTCATGCTTCCATCTGCTGAAAAGCTTTATGGAGATGAAGATTTCATTTTTCAGCACGTCCTGGCACCTGCTCACAGTGCCAAAACCACTGGTAAATGGTTTACTGACCATGGTATTACTGTGCTCAATTGGCCTGCCAACTCTCCTGACCTGAACCCCATAGAGAATCTGTGAGATATTGGGAAGAGAAAGTTGAGAGACGCAAGACCCAACACTCTGGATGAGCTTAAGGCCGCTATCGAAGCATCCTGGGCCTCCATAACACCTCAGCAGTGCCACAGGCTGATTGCCTCCATGCCACGCCGCATTGAAGCAGTCATTTCTGCAAAAGGATTCCCGACCAAGTATTGAGTACATAACTGAACATAATTATTTGAAGGTTGACTTTTTTTGTATTAAAAACACTTTTCTTTTATTGGTCGGATGAAATATGCTAAATTTTTGAGATAGGAAATTTGGGTTTTCATGAGCTGTATGCCAAAATCATCAATATTAAAACAATAAAAGGCTTGAACTACTTCAGTTGGTGTGTAATGAATCTAAAATATATGAAAGTCTAATGTTTATCAGTACATTACAGAAAATAATGAACTTTATCACAATATGCTAATTTTTCGAGAAGGACCTGTATATACACCGGTGACTGCGTCCTGTACACTGATATACAGACTGGAAAAGGGGGGCCGCGGTGGCATGATGGAGGCAGCAGCCATATAGAACATAATGGTCGGCTGACCGCAGCAGTGGCATGATGGCGGCGGTGGTGGTATGATGGAGACAGGCAGGTAAGCTGCAACAGTGGCACTATGTGGTACTGCCAGCAAGACCAGACCTCAACAGGAGGAGTGTGAAAATCCTGCCCAATCCAGGAATGAAAAAGTCACAGAAAATAATGAACTTTAATAATAGATGCAAACATAACATATGGACTAAGCCCTCACTCTAATGATTTAATCTGAGACTCCTAGCCAATACATTTTGATCAAAATACATCTGTGCCCACCTACCCAGCGCACTGGTCTCAGTTCAGACAGCTCCTACACTAAACCTACCTATGCCGTTATGCATTTATGTTCAGGAGCGCAGACCCTGCACATATAGTGTGTTGCTCCTAGCTACCACTGGGTGTATCAGCAGCCAATGAGAGGAGGAGCACACACACCTATATGTACCACCCTAATCTAGGCTTGTTTTATTTTGACAAAAGGGATGTTTTGGACACAGGCAGAGGACAACTTGGTCTGTTTGGGTGTCATCACGCCCACTACCACACTGAAGACTCTATCTAAGATGACACTGGAGTCTGGGCAAGCAAGAAGAAAGAGAGCATGCTGTGCCAGTTTGGGCCACTGTTCCAGTCTTCCTGCCCAGAAATCCATGGGTTCAGAGAACAGGGCATGCACCAGAGACTGGCCAGAATTTATAGAGGCCTGAACCTGGGCATTGAGGCAGCAGCTGTCGGCTTAAGTCTCCTCAACACGATGAAACAATTTTACCATGTGTCGCACCAGGTTGAGGCTGACTGGCCTCAGCCTGGTGCGACACATGGTAAAATTGTTTCATCGTGTTGAGGAGACTGAAATGGTTATGCAACAGCCGGGTACAGCATCTGGGGGATCCCTTGCCCCTTGGGAAGTTTCTACAAAATATGTCCCTCATATAGAGCAAGTAATCGTGGCGCCAGTTGCAGCTAAGCAGCGAGGACATGGAGTCCCTTTTGTAGATGGTAGTGTTGGTACCAAGTGTAGGAATGCCAGAGTGGTGCTAAATAGGCCACAATATCCCTGGAGATGTTTTGTAGAACTTTGTCACGGTGCTCCTACCTGAATACGGATGGATCCCAGAAGTGGCCATCCAAAGCAGTGCAAAAGGGGTTGATAACTTGGATGGGGTAGAACAAAGTTGAGTCCAGACTTGGTAAATGGCTGAACAGTTGCTTTACTTTGCATAAACGGTAATCCACACAGTTTCCAGACTTTATCTTGGTTTCCAATAGGCTTCAGCAAGCAAATGACAGGCAAATACTTTCTCTGCAAACAAACTCCTCTCTGCTGTATCCTTAGTGTAGCTCTCTCAGTCCTGCTATGTTAATAGTAGTCTGTCTCTTACTGTAGTCAATCCTAGGAACTTCTTGTCCTGGCTTTGAGTACCTCAAGCTTTAGCTTTAGCTTGGAATTAGGCAATTCAAGCCCAGGAGGGGACAAGCAACCACTGAGAGAGAGATTTTATTTCTCTCTATATATAATGTGAACATTCTGTATTACAAATTTTTGCCCACTAGATGGGTGCAAACCAGATGTATGAGCCATATGTGCATTATTTTTGTCTTATGGTCAATAGGGGAGGGGAAAGGGGGGAGTTAGGTTACAGTTTTCAAATCTACCTACGAACTCAGAGTTGAAGTTGCTGAAACCACTCCTATCAGGTTAAGGAGCCAATAGTCTCTTCTTAATGAACACCCCTTTTGTGACGTTATGTTTGCTATTTAAGTCAATGTAACTTGAATACTTTAATGAAACCAACTGTGTGTCTGGTCTCATTATGAAAGCAATATGGTGTACACATACTTATACTTCAAATTAATTTGGTACCACACAAAGAAGATGGGAGAATCGCATGAATTGCAATAACAATTTGGCGTCCCCTGGGTGGGCAGAGAGCTTGCGTAACTACGGATTTAAACGCCACGAGAGCGACTTAAACGGAACCATCAGACTAGATCACATGCTAGCAATGTAAAAAAAACTTAATTTTCTTACGAGTCTCCTCTGAAACCTCTGCTTTTGTGGGTTCTCAAGAGTTGAATTGGTGTTATCGCGATAGAAGGGTTCAAATTATAGCTGATCTGTCCTTTAGAACAAAATAACCCATTTGAGTATTCCTTCTTTGTGTGGCTTTTCATGCTGTATTGACGTGCTGAGCAGAACGGAAGTTGTTAGGCAGCTGAGTCAGATATCCATGACATAGAATTGTAACCCAACCAAGCATTGACGAGAGTCTTGAGGATAGGGTTAACACCAATTCCATTGGAAGTTATTAAGATTGTGTATCCCTACAGAGATTGATGAGTAGGATTAACACCAAATCGATTGGAAGTTATTAAGATTGAATTCCCTGATTGGAAGAATCTAAATTATGTAATATTTGAGTTCCCCTAATCGGAAGAATCTAGATAATATAGGTTTCAGTTCCCCCAATTGTATGATTTTTTTTATGGTTTTCCCAATTGGGAAGTACAGTATCTACTAGCAGATATCTACTAGCAGTATCTACTGGCAGATTTACTAGCAGATATTCTACCATGAAGGCCTGATTCACACAGTCTCCTCTTAACAGTTGTTCTAGAGATGTGTCTGCTGCTAGAACTCTGTGTGGCATTGACCTGGTCTCTAATCTGAGCTGCTGTTAACCTGCGATTTCTGAGGCTGGTGACTCGGATGAACTTATCCTCCGCAGCAAAGGTGACTCTTGGTCTTCCTTTCCTGGGGCGGTCCGCATGTGAGCCAGTTTCTTTGTAGCGCTTGATGGTTTTGTGATTGCACTTGGGGACACTTTCAAAGTTTTCCCAATTTTTCGGACTGACTGACCTTCATTTCTTAAAGTAATGATGGCCACTAGTTTTTCTTTACTTAGCTGCTTTTTTCTTGCCATAATACAAATTCTAACAGTCTATTCAGTAGGACTATCAGCTGTGTATCCACCTGTCTTCTCCACAACGCAACTGATGGTCCCAACCCCATTTATATGGCAAGAAATACCACTTATTAAACCTGGCAGGGCACACCTGTGAAGTAAAAACCATTTCAGGTGACTACCTCTTGAAGCTCATCAAGAGAATGCCAAGAGTGTGCAAAGCAGTAATCAAAGCAAAAGGTGGCTACTTTGAAGAACTTAGAATATGACATATTTTCAGTTGTTTCACACTTTTCTGTTATGTATATAATTCCACATGTGTTAATTCATAGTTTTGATGCCTTCAGTGTGAATCTACAATTTTCATAGTCATGAAAATAAAGAAAACTCTTTGAATGAGAAGGTATGTCCAAACTTTTGGTCTGTACTGTATATATAAAGAAAAACAAAAACGGAGCAGCACTTCTAAATGCACTAAGAATGGGTGAATGTGTGAACAGGGTCAAATACATGATGCCAATACTTGCTATTAAGCAGGGAAGAAGCTCTTAGCGCATATAATTGATCAAAAATATGTCAGGCCTGTCTACCAGACATCAATGTAGCTTCTCATCAGATGGGACCTACTCTAACATGGAGTGTCCAGCTCCATTGTTACTCTGATTAAAAGCACCAGGGGGTGGGTGCTAAGTTCCAAAGAGGATGCCTATTCCTCTATTATATATACATGCAGAAAAGCACCTCCAGAGACAATCGCAGGTGCAAGCTACCAAGCAACAATGTAGAAAAACAAAAAAGTAGCAGCACACTACTAAATGCACTAAGAATCGGTGAACAGGTGAATGTGTTAACAGGGTCAAATACATGACGCCAATACTATTAAGCAGGGAAGAAGCTCTTAGCGCATATAATTGTGTGACCCTGTTCACCCATTCTTAGTGCATTTAGTAGTGTGCTGCTACTTCTTTTGTTTTTCTACATTGTTGCTTGGTAGCTTGCACTTGCGATTGTCTCTGGAGATGCTGTTCCGCTTTTCTGAATATATATATATATATATATATATATATATATATATACGTTTTTAGAGTATATAATATATTATAATATATGTAAATATATTATGGCTAAAAACATCAGTAGTAGTTTCCCACATATCATGCATTCATATATATCAGAAGTATTTTTTATATATATATATATATACAGGTCCTTCTCAAAAAATTAGCATATTGTGATAAAGTTCATTATTTTCTGTAATGTACTGATAAACATTAGACTTTCATATATTTTTTTATTCATTACACACCAACTGAAGTAGTTCAAGCCTTTTATTGTTTTAATATTGATGATTTTGGCATACAGCTCATGAAAACCCAAAATTCCTATCTCAAAAAATTAGCATATCATGAAAAGGTTCTCTAAACGAGCTATTAACCTAATCATCTGAATCAACTAATTAACTCTAAACACCTGCAAAAGATTCCTGAGGCTTTTAAAAACTCCCAGCCTGGTTCATTACTGAAAACCGCAATCATGGGTAAGACTGCCGACCTGACTGCTGTCCAGAAGGCCATCATTGACACCCTCAAGCAAGAGGGTAAGACACAGAAAGAAATTTCTGAACGAATAGGCTGTTCCCAGAGTGCTGTATCAAGGCACCTCAGTGGGAAGTCTGTGGGAAGGAAAAAGTGTGGCAGAAAACGCTGCACAACGAGAAGAGGTGACCGGACCCTGAGGAAGATTGTGGAGAAGGACCGATTCCAGACCTTGGGGGACCTGCGGAAGCAGTGGACTGAGTCTGGAGTAGAAACATCCAGAGCCACCGTGTACAGGCGTGTGCAGGAAATGGGCTACAGGTGCCGCATTCCCCAGGTCAAGCCACTTTTGAACCAGAAACAGCGGCAGAAGCGCCTGACCTGGGCTACAGAGAAGCAGCACTGGACTGTTGCATGTCATTCGGAAATCAAGGTGCCAGAGTCTGGAGGAAGACTGGGGAGAGGGAAATGCCAAAATGCCTGAAGTCCAGTGTCAAGTACCCACAGTCAGTGATGGTCTGGGGTGCCATGTCAGCTGCTGGTGTTGGTCCACTGTGTTTTATCAAGGGCAGGGTCAATGCAGCTAGCTATCAGGAGATTTTGGAGCACTTCATGCTTCCATCTGCTGAAAAGCTTTATGGAGATGAATATTTCATTTTTCAGCACAACCTGGCACCTGCTCACAGTGCCAAAACCACTGGTAAATGTACTGACCATGGTATTACTGTGCTCAATTGGCCTGCCAACTCTCCTGACCTGAACCCCATAGAGAATCTGTGGGATATTGGGAAGAGAAAGTTGAGAGACGCAAGACCCAACACTCTGGATGAGCTTAAGGCCGCTATCGAAGCATCCTGGGCCTCCATAACACCTCAGCAGTGCCACAGGCTGATTGCCTCCATGCCACGCCGCATTGAAGCAGTCATTTCTGCAAAAGGATTCCCGACCAAGTATTGAGTGCATAACTGAACATAATTATTTGAAGGTTGATTTTTTTTGTATTAAAAACACTTTTCTTTTATTGGTCGGATGAAATATGCTAATTTTTTTAGATAGGAAATTTGGGTTTTCATGAGCTGTATGCCAAAATCATCAATATTAAAACAATAAAAGGCTTGAACTACTTCAGTTGGTGTGTAATGAATCTAAAATATATGAAAGTCTAATGTTTATCAGTACATTACAGAAAATAATGAACTTTATCACAATATGCTAATTTTTTGAGAAGGACCTGTATATATATTTATAATTATATTTTTTTTTTTCCTAGTAATTACACATTTATTTTGTGCCGTACATTTTTTGCAATTACAAAAAATATATATATATATATATATATATATATATATAAATGGAATCTCGATTTCTGAAATGTTTCTGCCAGGATTTGAACATTAGAGGCAAGGATGTTAACCACTACACTATTCAGCTACATGTTAACCTGCACAGAAATATAAAATAGGTCTTCTGCTGAATAGGAATACTCACTAAATCAGAAACTACTTTAAGGTTTTTTTTTCCATTTAAGGTCCTTGTCTCTAATGTACAATGTTGGGAGTTCAAATCCCAGCAGAAACTTTTCAGAATATTAGATTTACCCCCGTAGGGACACATGACGTACCGGTACAGCATGGTTCCCGAGTCCTTAAGAACCCATGATGTACAGGTACGTCATGTACAGTTCCGATCAACGCCGCCCGGCGGGCGGTGATTGGAACCCAGTGCTTGCTCAAATCATTGAGCAGGCACCTCGGCTAAATGTGCGGGGGGGTCACGTGGTCAATTCAGACCTGCGGTTTGCGGCTTTTACTTAGTGCAGTGGCTGTGGTGCCATCGGGTCCCCATGGGGCTGTGGGGGGGACCCGATGGCATGGAAGGCAGCGCAATGCCTTCCTGAGGCATCGCGCTGCCTTCCGGTGACGAGCCTTTGAGATCTAGCCCCCTGGATCTCACAGGCCGAAAGCTGTATGAGTAATACACACAGTATTACTCATACAGCCAATGCATTCCAATACAAAAGTATTGGAATGCATTGTAAAGGATTAGACTCCCAAAAGTTCAAGTCCCAAAGTGGAACAAAAAATAAAGTGAAAGAAAAAGATGAAAAAATAAAGTTTTCCCCCCAAAAAATTAAAAGTTTCAAGTAAAAATAAACAAAAATGTTGTTTTCCCCAAATAAAGTTACAAAAAAATTGGTAAAAATAGGGGGGTCAAAAAAATTATACATATTAGGTATCGCCGCGTCCGTATTGACCGGCTCTATAAACATATCACATTACCTAACCCCTCAGATAAACACCATAAAAAATAAAAAATAAAAACTGTGCTAAATAAACAATTTTTTTGTCACCTTACATCATAAATAGTACAACAGCAAGTGATCAAAAAGGCATTTGCCCACCAAAATAGTACCAATCTAATGCATTAAGGAATTCAATGTATGGCTTGGTGAATGGTGTCTGAACCAAGGGTTTGACTTTGTGTCTTATGTTAGCTCTTGTTGTAATTGAAAAGAACTGTACAAGAAAGATGGTTTGCATCTTTCTCTCAAGGGAACGAATGTCCTCGGTGAACAGTTCCAAGTATTTGCTAAGGAGAATTTAAACTAGGAAAGGGGGGCAAAAGAGTGATAATCCAGCAGTCCAACTGCCCCCCGGAACAATGGTTAAGAAATGACAAGCTCAGATTCTTGTCTACAAATGCTTGCATTTTAGGCAATAAGATCAATGAACTTGAGGCTATAATGGCATCTGAGAATATAAATGTAGTGGCTGTTACTGAGAAGTGGTTCAATGGGAGTAATGACTGGGATATAACAATACCAGGGTTCTCTCTGTACAGGAAAGACAGAGAAGGCAAGAAGGGGGAGGGGTGGCCCTGTATGTGAAAGATAGCATAAAATCTAATTTGATAAAGTTAGCGAGAACAATTTAGAGTCAGTTTGGGTTACCTTGCAGCTTGATAATCATAAGGTAACTCGTGTAGGTGTGATTATATAGACCACCTAGCCAAATCAAAGAATTAGATGATCTACTAATTGAGGAAATAGCTAAAATGACCTTGAAGGGGGAATTTATCATTATGGGAGACTTCAATCTTCCTGATGTAAACTGGAAAACCAAAATAGCTAGTTCTGCCAGGAGTACAGATATTCTAAATTCCCTACTGGGATTATATCTACAACAAGTAGTTGAGGAGCCAACCCGGAAGGAGGCCATTTTAGATTTAGTATTCACAATGGGAATTTGGTATCTGTTATTACTGTAGGGGAAAGCTTGGGATCTAGTGATCACCAGTCAGTGTGGTTTACTATAAGTACAGTGACTGAGTCACACCACACAAAAACAAAAGTTTTAGATTTTAGAAAAACTGACTTTTCTAAAATTAGATTAGTGGTATACAAGTCCGTATCAGATTGGAACAGTTTCATTGGAGTCCAGGAGAAATGGGACTACTTAAAAGTTGCACTATTGAAGGCAACAGAAATTGCATTAGGCTTGTCAGTAAAAGCAAAAAAAAGGAAGAGACCACTGTGGTACTCAGCAGAAGTGGCCAAAATCATTAAAAACAAAAAGATAGCATTTAGGAATTATAAAAAAAAAAAAAAACGAGGATCACAGGCAAATTTATAAGATTAGGCAGAGAGAGGCCAAACAAGTTATGAGAGCTTCTAAAGCACAGGCAAAAGAGAAATTAGCTCAGTCAGGGAAAAAATGCGATAAGGCATTCTTCAGATACATAAATGAAAAAAGGAAACTATTGCAAGGAATTACCAAATGAAAAGCTGACTGCCTCAATGAATACTTCTGTTCAGTTTTTAGAAAGGAAAATTAAGGAAAAGGACCTCAGTTAAGAAAGAAGACTAATGATTCTTTTGATGCATTTGTCTTTACAGAGGAAGAGGTTCTAAGTCAGCTGTCTAAAATTATTACAAATAAGTCACAGGGGCCTGATGGGATACACCCAAAACTATTAAAAGAGCTCAGCGGTGAACTAGAAAAACCATTAACAGATTTATTTAACTAATCACTGGCAACAGGAGTCGTCCCAGAAGATTGGAAATTAGCAAATGTTGTGCCCATTTACAAGAAAGTTAGTAAGGAGGAATCGGGCAACTATAGGCCAGTAAGCCTGACATCAATAGTGGGGAAATTAATGGAAACCATACTTAAGGAGAGGATTGTGGAACATCTAAAATGCCATGGATTGAAAGATAAAAAACAACATGGGTTTCCTTCAGGGAGATCATGTCAAACTAATCTTATTGATTTTTTTGATTGGGTGACTAAAATAATAGATGGAGGAGGTGCAGTAGACATCGCTTATCTAGACTTTAGTAAGGCTTTTGATACTGTCCCACATAGAAGGCTTATCAATAAATTGCAGTCTTTGGGCTTGGACTCCCATATTGTTGAATGGATTAGGCAGTGGCTGAGGGACAGACAACAGAGGGTTGTAGTCAATGGAGTATATTCAGAGCATGGTATTGTTACCAGTGGGGTACCTCAGGGATCTGTTCTGGGACCCATATTGTTTAATATCTTTATCAGCGAAAATTGCAGAAGGCCTCGATGGTAAGGTGTGTCCTTTTGCTGATGATACAAAGATTTGTAACAGGGTTGATGTTCCTGGAGGGATACACCAAAGGGAAAAGGATTTAGGAATACTAGAGGAATGGTCAAAAATATGGCAACTAAAATGGAATGTTGATAAGTGCAAGATAATGCACCTGGGGCGTAAAAACCCAAGAGCAGAATATAAAATCAGTGATACAGTCCTAACCTCAGAGGAAATGGATTTAGGGGGTCATTATTTCAGAAGACTTTAAGGTAGGCAGACAATGTCATAGAGCAGCAGTAAAAGCTAGCAGAATGCTTGGGTGCATAGGGAGAGGAATTACTAGTAGAAAGAGGGAGGTGCTCATGCCGCTCTACAGAGCACTAGTGAGACCTCATTTGGAGTATTGTGCTCAGTACTGGAGACCATATCTCCAGAAGGATATTGATACTTTGGAGAGAGTTCAGAGAAGAGCTACTAAACTGGTACATGGATTGCAGGATAAAACTTACCAGGAAAGATTAAAGGACCTTAACATGTATAGCTTGAAAGAAAGACGAGACAGAGGGGATATGATAGAAACTTTCAAATGCATAAAGGGAATCAACAAGGTAAAAGAGGAGAGAATATTTAAAAGATGAAAAACTGCTACAAGAGGACATAGTTTTAAATTAGAGGGGCAAAGGTTTAAAAGTAATATCAGGAAGTATTACATTACTGAGAGAGTAGTGGATGCATGGAATAGCCTTCCTGCAGAAGTGGTAGCTGCAAATACAGTGAAGGAGTTTAAGCATGCATGGGATAGGCATAAGGCCATCCTTCATATAAGATAGGACCTATAGTATTCAGTATATTGGGCAAACTAGATGGGCCAAATGGTTCTTATCTGCCGATACATTCTATGTTTCTATGTCACCTCATCCCGCAAAAAATGAGCCCCTACCTGAGATAATCGCCCAAAAAAAAAAAAAAAAAACTATGGCTCAGAATATGGAGACACTAAAACATCATTTTTTTTGTTTTAAAAAAGCTGTTATTGTGTAAAACTTACATAAATAAGAAAAAAGTATACATATTTGGTATGGCCGCGTTCGTATCGACCGGCTCTATAAAAATATCACATGACCTAACCCCTCAGATGAACACCGTAAAATTAAAAACTGTGCTAAATAAACCATTTTTTGTCACCTTACATCACAAAAAGTGTAATAGCAAGCGATCAAAAAGTCATATGCACCTCAAAATAGTGCCAATAAAACTCTCGTCTCATCCAGCAAAAATCATACCCTACCTAAGATAATCGCCCAAAAACCGAAAAAATTATGGCTCTCAGACTATGGAAACACTAAAACATGATTTTGTTTGCTTCAAAAATGAAATCATTGTGTAAAACTTACATAAATAAAAAAAAAGTATACATATTAGGTATCGCCGCATCCATGACAACCTGGTCTATAAAAATATCACATGATATAACCATGATCTAAGTGTAATATAGAGCAAACAAAAATCATATGTACCCTAAACTAGTACGAACAATACTGCCACCCTGTCCCGTAGTTTCTAAAATGGGCCACTTTTATGGAGTTTCTACTCTAGGGGTGCATCAGGGGGGCTTCAAATGGGATATGGTGTCAAAAAAAACAGTCCAGCAAAATCTGCCTTCCAAAAACCGTATGGCATTCCTTTCCTTCTGCGCCCTGCCATGTGCCTGTACAGCTGTTTACTACCACATTTGGGGTGTTTCTGTAAACTACAGAATCAGGGCCATAAATATTGAGTTTTGTTTGGCTGTAAACCCTTGCTTTGTTACTGGGAAAAATGGAAAATTTGCCCAAAAATTTAAATTCTGAAATTTCATCTCCATTTGCCAATAACTCTTGTGGAACACCTAAAGGGTTAACGATGTTTGTAAAATCCGTTTTGAATACTTTGAGGGGTGTAGTTTCTTAGATGGGGTCACTTTTATGGAGTTTCTACTCTAGGGTTGCATCAGGGGGGCTTCAAATGGGACATGGTGCAAAAAAAAACAGTCCAGCAAAATCTGCCTTCCAAAAACCGTATGGCATTCCTTTCCTTCTGTGCCCCCTGCCATGTGCCAGTACAGTAGTTCACGACCATATATGGGGTGTTTCTGTAAATTACAGAATCAGGGCCATAAATATTGAGTTTGGTTTGACTGTTAACCCTTGCTTTGTAACTGGAAAAAAATTATTAAAATGGAAAATCTGTCAAAAAAGTGAAATTTTGAAATTGTATCTCTATTTTCTATTAATTCTTGTGGAACACCTAAAGTGTTAACAACATTTTTTAAATCAGTTTTAAATACCTTGAGGGGTGTAGTTTCTTAGATGGGGTCACTTTTATGGAGTTTCGACTCTAGGGGTGCATCAGGGGGGCTTCAAATAGGACATGGTGTCAAAAAAAACAGTCCAGCAAAATCTGCCTTCCAAAAACCAGATGGCATTCCTTTCCTTCTGCGCTCTGCCGTGTGTCCGTACAGTAGTTTACGACCACATATGGGGTGTTTCTGTAAACTACAGAATCAGGGCCATAAATATTGAGTTTTGTTTGGCTGTTAACCCTTGCTTTGTAACGGGAAAAAAAAATATAAAATTGGAAAATCTGCCAAAAAAAGTGAAATTTTGAAATTGTATCTCTATTTTCCATTAATTCTTGTTTGTAAAATTTTGTAAAATCAGTTTTGAATACCTTAAGGGGTGTAGTTTATAGAATGGGGTCATTTTTGGGTAGTTTCTATTATGTAAGCCTTGCAAAGTGACTTCAGACCTGAACTGGTCCCTAAAAATTTGGTTTTTGAAAATTTCTGAAAAATTTCAAGATTTGCTTCTAAACTTCTAAGCCTTGTAACATCCTCAAAAAATAAAATATCATTCCCTAAATGATCCAAACATGAGGTAGACATATGGGGAATGTAAAGTAATTACTATGTATTACAGAAGTAAAGAAATTGAAACTTGGAAATTTGCAATTTTTAAAAAAAAAAGGTAAATTTGGTATAATATAAAATTTTTTACTTCATTTTACCAGTGTCATGAAGTAAAATATGTGACGAAAAAACTATTTCAGAATGGCCTGGATAAGTCAAAGCGTTTTAAAGTTATCAGCACTGAAAGTGACACTGGTCAGATTTGCAAAAAATGGCCAAGTCCTTAAGGTGAAATAGGGCCGAGTCCTTAATGGGTTAAATACACTGGGGTGTCCACAAGCTCTGACTCCATATATCGATATAGCTATATATGGAGTCAGAGCCGGGACTCCTAAGCCAAACTAGAGTCCTGACACCCTCCCCTCTTCAGAGCAGGGGGTTCCTGGGGTTCTCCCATTGACATCCATATAAAAATTATATATTTATATATATATATATATATATATATATATAATACTTCTGATATACTGATGCTAAGTGTTCTACCCGAGCACACTAGCACTTTGGTGCTTGCCCAACACTACTGATCATTCCCCTGAGTATAGGCCTGTGAAAATAGGCTCTTAATTTCATTGACAATCCACCTCCATTGAAGCATAACCAACAACTTTGTCCTATACACTGTCATATAGATCCTAGTTTTATACACCACTTATTAGACATAACATACATAAAGTAGACAATGTAAAATAAAATCATACCTAAAGCAAATCCCAAGCATAGAGCAATGTTTGAAACAGCATATATCCCACCGTACACAGATGTATGACGTAGATCTACCAGTTGTCCCATGATAGGCATGATTGATGTATCAACCATTCCAAAGCCAACACCAAGGGCAGCCATAGGACCAATAAGACCATATATATTGGAAGCTAGTGGAACCTAGATGGGAAAGGAGCATGAAGATACACAATATGCAGATTAAAAATTTTAAATTTGATTTTAATTTAATTTTATTGAACATTTTTTCATGCTAAGTGTTTGACCATGTACATCAGAGGCATCAGTAGATGGGGATCCAATACTCATAGGTGTAACCAGGTTGACATAAGACGAGGCAAAATCAGGTGCACCCATGAAGCAGAGGCTTTTCTACCATGCACTGAGCTATCTATACTGACCAATAAGAGACCAACTCCCATGATTATCATCCCGACAAGTCCACACAGCCACCTGAAAGAAAAAAGACGCTGGTTGATTCAGTGTTCAGTGAATTCATGACATTGAATATGTAACAATAGAATAGGAATAGACTGACCTCCTCATCTTGTATGCCAGAGTGCCAAACAGGTTGGTACATAGGAGGAATGAAACACTGGCAGGTAGGAAAGCCAAACCTGTAAAAATAAACATGTGCGGATTATACGAGGGGTTATGGTCAGTGTCTAATAGAGATGTCCCGAACTATTTGCCGGCAAACAGTTCCCGGCGAACATAGCTTGTTTGCGTTTGCCGCGCCGGGGGCGAACATATGCGATGTTCGGTCCGCCCCCTATTCATCATCATTGAATAAACTTTGACCTTGAACCTCACAGTCAGCAGACACATTCCAGTCAATCAGCAGCAGACCCTCCCTCCCAGACCCTCCCACCTCCTGGACAGCACCCATTTTAGATTCATTCGGAAGCTGCATTCTTAGTGAGAGGAGGGACAGTGTAGCTGCTGCTGATTTAATAGGGAAATCGATAGTAAGGCTAGTGTATTCAGTGTCCACTATAGTCCTGAAAGACTCATCTGATCTCTGCTGTAAAGACAGTACCCCAAAAAGCCCTTTTTAGGGCTAGAACATCAGTCTGCTTTATTTTTTTTTCCCAGTGTAATCAAATTGCAGTTGCCTGCCTGCCAACGTGTGTGTCAGGCTCACAGCCCTGCAAGTGCATAGTGTCACCAGTGCAACTCATATCTGGTGTCACATTCAATTACATTTAAAGAAAAACAACAATTTTAACTGTGAATGACTAGCAGTCAGTTGCACACACGTGTTTGTGTGTTTAAGGCCCAGTGCCAGTGCATAGTGTCACTTCAGCGCCACTCATATCTGGTGTCACATTCGATTATATTTAAAGAAAAACAACAATTTTGACTGTGAATAGCTAGCAGTCAGTTTAACTAATCTAAAAAAAATGACAGGCAGAGGCAGGCCACCCCGTAGGGGCTGTCATTGTAGTGGTGCTGTAAATCCCTTTGGCCCTAGAATAATGCCCAGTGTTCAGAGGCCACGTACCCTGAACTCGAAAAGTTCTGAGGACATAGCTGACTGGCTAACACACGCACTATCCTCCTCCAGCTCAGCTTCGGGCACCTCTCAAGTTACCACTCGCCCTCCTGCCGCCACCACCAACTCTAGCACCACAGCCGCTTCACTTGATCTGTCAGAGGAGTTATTTACACATCAGTTGGAAGAAATGAGTGATGCGCAACCATTATTGCAAGAGGATGTAGATAACAGGGATATGTCTCAGTCAGGCAGCATTACACAGATGGACGTACGGTGTGATGATGATGATGTTGTACCCGCTGCTGCTTCCTTTGCTGAGTTGTCAGATACAAGTGAAGCGGTTGATGATGACGATGTGTCGGTGGATGTCACGTGGGTGCCCGCTCAAAGAGAAGAAGAAGAGGGGGAAAGTTCAGATGGGGAGACAGAGAGGAGGAGGAGACGAGTTGGAAGCAGGGGGAGGTCGTCGCAAGGAGCTAGTGGCACAGTCAGACAGCATGTATCAGCACCCGGGTCAGCCAGACAGCATGCCAATCAACGCATGCTGTTGCCACCACCAGAATGCCGTCATTGCAAAGCTCAGCAGTGTGGCATTTTTTTTGTGTGTCTGCCTCTGATAACAGCGATGCCATTTGCAACCTGTGCCAAAAGAAACTGAGTCGTGGGAAGTCCAACACCCACCTAGGTACAACTGCTTTGTGAAGGCACATGATCTCACATCACAAACGCCTATGGGATCAACACATGAGTACAAGCAGCACACAAACTCATAGCCACCATCCTCCTCCTGGTCCAGCATCTGCAGCCACGTCAACCACTGCTGTCCTCCTTGCCCCCTCTCAACCACCCGCCACTCCGCCTCTCGCCTTTAGCAGTTCCTGCTCATCTGCCCATAGTCAGGTGTCTGTCAAGGACATGTTTGAGTGTAAGAAGCCAATGTCACAAAGTCACCCCCTTGCCCGGCGTCTGACAGCTGGCTTGTCCTAACTCTTAGCCCGCCAGCTTTTACCATACAAGCTGGTGGAGTCTGAGGCCTTCAAATAATTTTAGCTATTGGGACACCGCAGTGGAAGGTACCCGGCCGAAATTTCTTTGCACAAAAGGCAATCCCCAACCTGTACTCGATTGTGCAAAAGGAAGTCATGGCATGTCTGGCACACAGTGTTGGGGCAAGGGTCCATCTGACCACTGATACCTGGTCTGCAAAGCACGGTCAGGGCAGGTATATCACCTACACTGTGCATTTGGCAAACCTGCTCACAGCTGCCAAGCATGGAATGCGTGGCTCTGCAGAGGAGTTGGTGACACCGCCAAGACTTGCAGGCAGGCCCACTGCCACCTCCTCTACTCCTCCTACTCCATCCTCTTCCATAACCTCCTCGGCTGAGTACTCTTCTGCTGCTGCGTCTTGCTCCATATCAACGGCACCCCCCAGCTCCCCAGGGGCTATTCCACATCCCGGACACGACAGTGTCACGCCGTCTTGGGGTTGACTTGCCTGAAAGCAGAGAGTCACACCGGACCAGCACTCCTGTCCGCCCTAAACGCACAGGTGGATCAGTGGCTGACTCCACACCAACTGGAGATCGGCAAAGTGGTGTGTGACAACGGAAGCAATTTGTTGGCGGCATTGAATTTGGGCAAGTTGACACATGTGCCATGCATGGCACATGTGTGTAATCTGATCGTACAACGCTTTGTGCATAAGTACCCAGGCTTACAGGATGTCCTCAAGCAGGCCAGGAAGGTGTGTGGCCATTTCAGGCGTTCCTACACGGCCATGGCGCACTTTTCAGACATTCAGCGCCGAAACAACATGCCAATGAGGCGCTTGATTTGCGACAGCCCGTCACGTTGGAATTCAACACTCCTAATGTTCGACCACCTGCTCCAACAAGAAAAAGCCGTCAACGAGTATTTGTATGACTGGGGTGCTAGGACAGCCTCTGTGGAGCTGAGAATTTTTTTGCCATGCTACTGGATGCTCATGCGCAATGCCTGTAGGCTCACGCGTCCTTTTGAGGAGGTGACAAACCTAGTCAGTCACACCGAAGGCACCATCAGCGACATCATCCCATTTGTTTTCTTCCTGGAGCATGCCCTGCGAAGAGTGCTGGATCAGGCTGTAGATCAGCATGAAGAGGAAGAGGAAGAGTTGTGGTCACCATCATCATCACCAGAAACAGCCTTATCAGCATCGCTTGCTGGACCTGCGGCAATGCTGGAGGAGGAGTCTGAGGAGGAATGTGGCTTTGAGGAGGAGGAAGACCAACCACAGCAGGCATCCCAGGGTGCTCGTTGTCACCTATCTGGTACCCACGGTGTTGTATGTGGCTGGGGGGAAGAACATACCTTCAGTGAGATCAGTGAGGACGAGGAACGGGACATGAGAAGCTCAGCATCCAACCTTGTGCAAATGGGGTCTTTCATGCTGTCGTGCCTGTTGAGGGACCCTCGTATAAAAAGGCTGAAGGAGAACGACCTGTACTGGGTGGCCATGCTACTAGACCCCCGGTATAAGCAGAAAGTGCCTGAAATGTTACCGAATTACCGGAAGTCGGAAAGGATGCAGCAGTTCCAAAATAAATTAAAAAGTATGCTTTATACAGCGTATAAGGGTAATGTCACAGCACAACGGGAATCTAACAGGGGAAGAGGTGAAAGTAATCCTCCTCCTACCACGACCACACCGGCAAGGACAGGACGTTTTACAGACGTGTTGTTGATGGAGGACATGAGGAGATTTTTAAGTCCTACGCATCGCCACAGCCCTTCGGGGTCCACCCTCAGAGAACGACTCGACCGACAGGTAGCAGACTACCTCGCCTTAACTGCAGATATCGACACTCTGAGGAGCGATGAACCCCTTGACTACTGGGTGTGCAGGCTTGACCTGTGGCCTGAGCTATCCCAATTTACGATAGAACTTCTGGCCTGCCCCGCTTCAAGTGTCCTGTCAGAAAGGACCTTCAGTGCAGCAGGAGGTATTGTCACTGGGAAGTCGCCTAGGTAAAAAAAAGTCTAGATTACCTCACCTTTATTAAGATGAATGAGGGATGGATCCCGAAGGGACTGACGTGGGCGATACATTAGACTAAAAAAGGCCTGATGACTGAGATGAGCTGCCTTGGGCTAAAAATGGTCCACACGCTGCTGTATTTTATCTCTGAATGCCGGATGAATTGCGTGACTTATCCGCCACCAACTAGGGTTCAAGCCGCAATGCTTTAGGGCACTTTCTGGCTGGGAAACAGCGATCGGCTGGATAATTTTGCATAGAAAAAACATTCATTTTCTTTGTGATCATCTAAAGTGATCATTAAAGCCTACTAGGCCAACAATGGGCCCACACTGCAGAATCATTGTTTTCTGGGTCACTTAACTGTCACTGAACTACCTCAGCACGACCATAGGCTTTGAAAAAACCCCATTGCCTGCAATCTCCCAAACGTGCGCACGAGCACAGTCATCACTACACCAAGATTGACGCATAGAGGAATAAAATCTATGTTAACTATTGACAACTCTTTGCGATTGTCTAAAATCTATTCCATACACGTCCCCTGATAGGAATAGTACTACTTAACACACCTTATAATAATAATAATAATACTAGTGAACGCAAAAGGGATTAAACTGATAGGAATAGTACTACTTAACACACCACACATATTGAGATTGCACAGTACATTACACAGCGCACACGCAGTGCCCCAAATTGGAATTAAGAGGACCGACCAAGCATCTTTTTCCATCTCCCGGTTCCTAAAATCGATTCCATATACACGTCCCCTGATAGGGGACGTAACAGGGATTAAACTGATAAGAATAGTACTACTTAACACACCACTCATATCTGGTGGCACATTAGATTGCACGCGCAGTGCCCCAAATTGGAAGTAGGAGGACCGACCAAGCATTTTTTTCCATCTCCCGGTTCCTAAAATCGATTCCATATACACGTCCCCTGATAGGGGACGTAACAAGGATTAAACTGATAGGAATAGTACTACTTAACACACCTTATAATAATAATAATAATAATACTAGTGGACGTAACAGGGATTAAACTGATAGGAATAGTACTACTTAACACACCTTATAATAACGCAGAGAGAGGCAACGCAGAGGGAGGAGTCTGAAGAAGAGGAGTCAGAGGAGGAAGGTGGCTTTGAGGAGGTGGAAGACCAAACACAGCAGGCGTCCCAGGGGGCTTGTTGTCACCTTTCGGGGACCCTTGGTGTTGTACGTGGCTGGGTGGAGGAAGAGACCTTCCATGACATCAGTGAGGACAAGGAACGGGACATGGCTAGCTTGGTATCCAACCTTGTGCAAATGGGGAGTTTGCGGTTGTGCAAATTGACTGTTTGCGGTTGTTTGCGGTGCGTTAAACAGGGAGTTTGGTCTGTCATAGTTTGGTCTGTCACTGTGAAGCGGGCGTAACCGTTACACTACCTGATCGATACAACATCATACCTGATGTTTTAAAGTACGTTATTCCAAACAGTTTAGGAATGTTAGTTGATTTATGCCCTTTATGGATTAAAACCTGACTCTGCGTCAACTATGTAATTTTCCATGGAAGTTTTGCCATGGATCCCCTCCGGCATGCCACAGTCCAGGTGTTAGTCCCCTTGAAACAACTTTTCCATCACTATTGTGGCCAGAAAGAGTCCATGTGGGTCTTAAAATTCGCCTGCCTATTGAAGTCAATGGCGGTTCGCCCGTTCGCGAACTGAAAATTTTATGTTCGTGACATCTCTAGTGTGTAATTGTTAAAGGAAAGGGGCATAAGGAACCATGGTTCTGAATGGTAGAATAATGTAGAAGGATATTAAAGGGGCTGTTGTGACCATCATTTTTTGTGATTGGTGGATCCTGAGCAGTTTTTTTCATTATTTTAATGTTTGCCTCTTTGTATTTCAGCAGCTGTAACTTTTTACAGACGTGGCTCTATAGGATCTGTGGGGTTTGCTGTGGTAGGAAGGGTGAGCGGATGCAGTACAGAGGCACAAAAAACTGTTCTTAAACAGAATCCAGTGTTTATTCACACTTTGCAGGTTAACAGAAACAAAGTCACCTTCGTTTTAAGTCCTGGTGTTCAGTTCACACCTTGCCGTGAGTACCACATATAGAGTTCAAGTCCTACTGTGTTTCCACCTTGCAGCAGATCCACATATAGAGTTCACGTCCTGGATATCCCAGACAGATTGCAAACATGCAACCAGCCAGAAGAACCTTAACACAGACACTCTAGCTGGCTTTTTTTTAAGACAGTTAGGCGCCCACAAAGCCCGGACCGGCATGTGAGATCCAGTCCGGTGGTTGACCTCACCTTGCTGCAATCAGTCTCAGCAGCACATGCTGGGAGGAAAATATCTCCCTTCCACTAGGAGACCCTTCACTGTGTCACAGACCTTATCACCTGTATGAGAAGTTCATTTTGGTGCTGTTTGAGGGTACACGTAAATTACTGTGCAATTTATATTAAAAAAAATTGAGACACAAATGTAGAAAAAAGAGATTTTTTTACATTGTTTCACACTGTCTTCAGGTTATTACCACTGTGTAGTTGGGGGATTTTTTTTTTATTACATTTTTTTTCTTCCATTTATCTATATTATTTCTGTTTCATTATATGTCCCCCAGGAGGTCATAAACGATCGCTGGGGAAATAAAACATTTTAATCTTATTTTATTCTGGTTTTCACTGTAACTGAGGTATGCATAGGATCACCTTTTACAGGGGAAAGTAGCCCTCTATCATAACCAGCAAAGCTGATCTGAGTTTGCTAAGACCCAGCAGCTCTGCTATTTTGTTAGACACCCGGCAATCATGTGATTGCTGGGTAAGAAAAGCAGCAGCAGCATTTAGGGATGAGCGGACCCGTGGATATTCGAGATCGCCGGGTTCGACCAAACTTCGGGTCAAAGTTCGGGTTTGGGTCCCGAACTTGACCCGAACTCAAATCCGAACCCCATTGAAGTCAAAAGGGAACCCAAACTTTTGTGCACTAAAATGGTTGTAAAATAGTAAGGGCTAGACTAGAGGGCTGCAAAGGAAGCAAAATGGGGGTAAGAGCAGGACAATTGCCCTGCAAACAAATATGGATAGGAAAATGACTTAAAATAACATAAAATAGAAAAACATAAAAAATACTAATCTTGAACTAGGAGGCGGAGGTCAAAGTGGAGTAGGAGGTTGAGGAGGCGGTAGACGTGGCGGTGTAGGTGGAAGTGGCGGTGGAGGATAATAGAGATATTATTTTATTTTTTTATAAATTTGGGAAGGCCCCAAAACATTGGGAAATAGAAAAGAGAAAGCAAAGAGAAAGTACGCTGGAGTATAACAATGGCTGGGTGCAGCTGTTAAACTTGTCTATTCAGCACAAGGTACGGACAAGTCCTGGGGATCCATGCCTGGTTCATTTTAATGAACATGAGCTTGTCCACATTGGCTGTTGACAGGCGGCTGCGCTTGTCTGTGATTGCCCCCTCCAGTCGTGCTAAACACACGTTCAGACAATACACTGGCCGCAGAGAAGGCCAGCACCTCCAAGGGTTAAAGGGCAAGCTCAGGCCATGTGCCCAATTTGGTGACCCAGAAGTTGAATGGGGCAGACCCATCAGTCAGTACGTGTAGGCGTGTGCACACATACTGCTCCACCATGTTGCTTTAATGCTGCCTCCTGCTAAGACGTTCCGTATTAGCTGGTGGTGCTGGTTGTGGCGTGCTGACAAAGCTTTTCCACATTTCGGCCATGTTAACCCTCCTTTCTGAGGTGCTGGCGCTGCCCTAGCTGCATTGGCGACTTCTTACTCCTCCTCTGCCTTCGCCTTGTGCTTCCACTGTGCCCCTGCTGTCAGGTGGGAATGCCATCAGCAGTGCGTCTACCAGCGTGCGCTTGTACTCGCACATCTTCCGATCATGCTCCAGTGACGGAATTCAGGACGGCACATTGTCCTTGTAACGGGGATCCAGCAGGGTGGCCACCCAGTAATCAGCACTAGTTAGAATGTGGGCAACTCGGCGGTCGTTGTGCAAGCACTGCAGCATGTAGTTGCTCATGTGTGCCAGGCTGCCCAGAGGCAACGACAAGCTGTCCTCTGTGGGAGGTGTATCTTCTGTGTCCTCTGTATCCCCCCAGCTATGCTCCATTGATGCCCATAAGCTGCTTTGGGTGCCATCCTGCTGTGGACACAGTTTCTCCTCATCCTTCAGAACTGTGTCCTGGCTGGACAGTTGTGTACCAGGCCTGTGTTGGTGCAGGGACCCACCCTCCTAGCCACTTTTGAATGACTGGCCTGATAACTGTGGAAATTATCCCTCTACCTCCTGTGCCACATTCCCTTCCATCATCGCCCAAAGCTTTTTTTAAAGGAGACATAGAAGTGATATAGTAACACTGAGGACGGCGTCATCGGCACTAGCCATATTGGTGGAGTACTCGAAACAGTGCAACACTGCACATACGTCCTGCATGGAGGCCCACTCGTTGGTGGTGAAGTGGTGCTGTTCCGCAGAGCGATTCACCCGTGTGTGCTGCAGCTGAAACTCCACTATAGCCTGCTGCTGCTCACACAGTCTCTCCAGCATGTGCAAGGTGGAGTTATACCTTGTGGGTACATCACATATGAGGCGGTGAGTGGGATGACTGAAGTTACACTGCAGCGCAGACAGGCGAGCAGCAGCAGGGTGAGAACGGCGAAAGCGCACACAGACGGTCCGCACTTTCTGCAGCCACTCTGACATATCGGGGTAATTTTTAAGGAATCTCTGCACCACCAAATTCAGCACATGCACCAGGCAAGGGATGAGAGTCAAACCGGCTAGGCCCAGAGCTGCTACGAGATTTTGCCCGTTATCGCACACCACCAGGCCACGCTTGAGGCTCAGTGGCACCAACCATTCATCGGTCTGTTGTTCCATGCCCGTCCACAGCTCCTGCGCGGTGTGCGTTTTTTCCCCCAAACAGATGAGTTTGAAAACAGCCTGCTGATGTTTTTCCCCTGACTGTGCTGAAGTTGGTGGTAAAGGTGTTACGATGACCGGATGATGAGGCGGTAGAGGAGGAAGCAGAGTAGGAGACAACAGGAGGCAACGAGAAACGTCCTGAAATCCTCGGTGGAGGAAGGACATGCGCCAAACTGCTATCTGCCTCAGGCCCAGCCACGACTGCATTTACCCGGTGTGCTGTTAGGGAGATATAATGTCCCTGCCCGTGCTTACTGGTCCACGTATCGGTGGTTATGTGGAACTTCCCACAGATGGCGTTGCGCAGTGCACACCTGATTTTGTCCGCCACTTGGTTGTGCAGAGCAGGGATGGCTCGTCTGGAAAAGTAGTGGCGGCTGGGAACCACATACTGTGGGTCAGCCACAGCCATAAGGTTTTTAAAAATCTCCGTCTCCACCAGACAGAATGACAGCATTTCAAAGGCCAGAAATTTTTAAATGCTGGCATTCAGAGCCAGGGATCGCTGGTGGGTAGGGAAGTACCTCCTCTTTCTCTCCGATGTTTCACGGATGGATTGCTGAATGCTTCCATGGGACAGTGTGGAGATGCTTGGTGACAGGGGTGGAGAGGTGTTCCACTGTCACTCCAGAGGGGGAGGAAGAGTCTGAGAACGCAGCAGAAGAGGGAGCAGGAGGAGCCTGAGATCTTTTGTGGTTTTTGATGTGTGTACTCCACTGCAGCTTGTGCTTTGCATTTAGATGCCTGGTCATGCAGGTGGTGCTCAGGTTTAGAACATTTATGCCTCGCTTCAGGCTCCGATTGCACTCCATGCACACCACTCACGTCTTGTCGTCAGCACATTGTCTGAAGCACTGCCACGCCAGAGGAATCCTTGGAGGTGGCTTTGGTGTGCTTAGTCCATGGGTGCAGTGGGCAGTAGCAGGAGTACTGGCTAGGGGACGGCCACTCTGCTTTTGCACCCTGCTCCCTCTTTTGCTGTGCGTCTGGCTCTGTGTGACCACCACCTCTTCCTCCGAACTGCACATGTCACTCTCATGACCTTGATTCCATGTGGGGTCTAGGACCTCATCATCCTCCACCTCATGTTCCACCCACACTTCACCCCTGCCCTCCTTGCCGGTCTGCACACTGAAGAAAGCCGCAGCAGTTGGCACCTTTGTTTTGTCATTATCAGAGATGTGCTGCGGTGGTCCTGCCATGTCCACATCCTGAAACATAAGTGGTTGGGCATCAGTGCACACAATCTCTTCCACTTCTGGGGCAGGGCTAGGTGGATGGCCCATGGAAACCCTGCCAGCAGAGTCATCAAAAAGCATAGGAGACTGCTGCATGACTTGGGGCTCCGACTGCTTGGATGATTTGCAAGGGGGTGAGGTGAAAGACAGATGCCCATAGGCTGCAGGTGCCAACTCTTTGCTTTCAGCAGGAGACTGGGTTGGAGACAATGTGAAGGAACTGTAGGCACTGTCAGCCACCCAATCTACTACCACCTCTACTTATTCTGGCCTCACCATTAGTACACCGGTATTCAGGCCTACAAAATAAAGCTGAATGTTCTGTCGCCTATGTGCAACTGAGGAAGGTGTTTCATTTGTAGCTGGCACAAATCGACCACGTCCTCTCCCTGCAACAGGAGCTCCACCAGCAGCACCACGACCAGGGCCACGTCCCTTATTTGACGCTCTCCTCATTATTTGAGGTCACCCACTGAACTAACAGGCAGATTAAGTATATTAATTTTCCTGTCACGGATGCAGTGCAGGTGTACCTCACACAAAAAAATGGATTTATGTCACCCATTGAACTAACAGACAGATTAACTATTATATTTTTGTGTCAGGGGTACAAAGCTGGTGTATTGCACTCACAAAAAAAATCTATATAGGTCACCCACAGAATAAATAGCCAGATGAGATTTGTAACACTTTCCCTCACTTCAGCTGCCTGCTTCCTGTCCCTGCACTACTCACAGCTGATGTGTGGTGCTACACGTGATCCAGCTTGTATAGAGCCTGGGTCACATGATGCACTGGCCAATCACAGCCATGCCATTAGTAGGCATGGCTGTGATGGCTTCTAAGTGCCCACAGCTTAAAAGCTTGTTGATTGGCTGCCCTGCTGCCTTTCAACAAGCTTTATTAAATGCCCGAACACCAAACTCGAACCCAAACTTTTGCTGCAAAGCTCAGGTCTCCGAACTCGCAAAGTTTGGGTTCCCTCAACACTAGCAGCATTCACTACATAGCCCTCATTAACTGCTATGTGGCCTGAAAGAGACAACATAAGCAGTTATACTCCAAATTAAAATTTCTACAACATTCCTTAAAATGTTATCTTCTTTAAAAAAAAATACCAACATGGTAAAAAAAAAAGTTTTGAACAGGGTCTTATCATCTTATCACAGTCAATATTTTGGTGTTACACAATACAGAATACAGCACAGAGCTCCATTGCTCCTCAGCACAATCATGATTCAATCTATATTCAGTCCACAAGGCAGTAAATATTTGTTACGACACTCACCGCCAGGTAGATGACGCCGCTGGTTAGTGAATAAGCCCCTTTCTCCAGGAATGCAGTTTTTAATCCAGCCGATCATCAAACCCCCGAATGGAGCATACGAACGTGGCAACTCCCGATCAGCAATTCAGTCGAACTCCTTCCACAGCTAGCAATATACGAAAGCGCTGTGCCTATAATAAATCCCTCCATAAACGAGACCAAGCTCCGTCTTGAAAGTCAAACAGGGAATGTTTTATTGAGGGTTACCTGCCCATTTTTATGCAGGTCCCCATCTGGTGGACACGCCCCTAGGGGCCCAGAATGGAGACTGTGACACAGGACAGACATGCAGCACTACAGAGACAATACATCCCCACAATGCATTATGGTTTTCTCCTCTCTGCCCTGGCGACACCCGAGGAATAATCCAATTATCTCTCAAGACAGAGGGAAATCACCAATACACATGTGGGGACAACAGAACAGACATCACCATTTAAACATACAATGTCACAACCCTTTTCAATACACAGACATTTAGCATTCCACAATGGCACGAATTAGACCAGGAGTTCAAGTTGGTTCAAGTCCTTTGTGAACAATGAGGCCATTAAGGTTAACTAGCAGCACACTCCTCTCCTGGGTGGCCGTCCGTTCAGTAGTTCCAATCGGTATGTGGGGAAACACACGAACAGGGGCATATGGACGGGAAATCCAGCGAAATGAAGGCAAACAGACGAACCAGCAATATAGGTCTATACAGATGGATCTGTCACACGGCTCCCCCCTTGTGGGACACTCCGGCAGACCCGGCTTGACCCTTTAGCGGGTCAACTTGGGGATGACCGGACTAGGAGGTAGCAAGAACGTCAGTTTGCCGGGACAATCCATCTGCATTCCCATTCTGCTTACCGGGTCGGTGATGGTGAAGTTATACGGTTGTAAAGCTAAACTCCACCGCAGCAGTCTCCCATTGTCTCCTGAGACCCGGTTAAGCCAGACAAGGGGATTGTGGTCCGTCACAAGGGAAAATTCCTGTCCATACAAATAAGGGCTTAACTTTTTCAATGCCCAGACCAGGGCCAAGCATTCCTTCTCCACTGCCGCATAACTCACTTCTCGGGGTAACAGCTTTCTACTGAGATATGCGACAGGGTGCTCTCCTCCATCTTCCCCGACCTGGCTCAGCACAGCCCCCAGTCCATACATGGAAGCATCTGTATGGACGAGAAAACGTTTGTTAGGGACTGGGGCAGCCAGGACAGGGGCATTTACAAGAGCCTGTTTGAGTGCTTGAAACGCAGCTTCACAAGCCGGAGACCACAGGACCTGCTTAGGGAGATTTTTCTTGGTCAGGTCAGTCAGGGGCTTAGCAATAGTGCTGTAGTCTGGGACAAAGCGTCTGTAATACCCTGCTGTCCCTAGGAAGGCTAACACCTGGGTCTTAGTGATAGGTGTGGGCCAGTTAGCTACTGCCTCTATCTTAGCCGGCTCCGGTCTCTGGCTCCCACACCCCACTCTGTGACCCAGGTATTGCACTTCAGCCATGCCTAGATGGCACTTCTCTGGCTTCAATGTCAGGCCAGCAGCCCGAATTTTGTCCAAAACTACCCCTACATGTACTAGGTGTTCCTCCCAGGACCCACTGTAGATCGCAATGTCATCCAGGTATGCACAAGCAAATTCCTGGAATCCATCGAGAAGTTTATCCACCATACGCTGAAAGGTAGCCGGGGCATTCTTCATCCCAAATGGCATGACTTTAAATTGGTACAAGCCAAATGGGGTGATGAAGGCCGACTTGGGGATAGCATCCTCGGCCAGGGGGATCTGCCAATAACCTTTACACAGGTCTATGGTGGTCAGGTAGCGTCCCCTGGCAATACGATCTAATAATTAGTCTACCCGGGGCATCGGGTAGGCGTCAGTGGTGGTCCGCTCGTTGAGCCGCCTGTAGTCTACACAGAACCGGGTGGTCCCATCTTTCTTAGGCACCAGGACTACAGGCGAAGCCCAAGGGCTATCGGAGTGTTCGATGACCCCAAGCTGGGTCATCTCCTGTATCTCCTTCCGCATTCCTTCTCGGACTGCTTCAGGGATACGGTACGGGGGCTGTCGTAGAGGGTTCTGTCCAGGGGTCTCTACCTTATGTACAGCTAGGGTAGTGTAGCCAGGCTCTTGGGAGAACGTCGCCTGCTTCTCCCACAGAAGCTGTCTTGCCTGTCCCTTCTCTGTGGGGCTTAATCTATCCCCTAGCTGTACAAGACTAGTAAGGTCAGTCTGGGAGTCCCTCTCTAACAAATCGGGTAAGGGTAAACTCTCTGTATCGTCTGCAGCAGGGGCACATACTGCAGCAACATCCTCCGGTCTCTCCTGATACTCCTTTAGCATGTTCACATGAAAGGATCGCTGTATCCTTTCATCTGAACAGCTGGCTATAAGGTAGGTGGTATCACACACCTGAGCTACCACCTTATACGGGCCCTGCCAAGATGCTTGCATCTTGTTCGCCTTCACAGGTTTGAGCACTAGCACTTTCTGCCCAACCTGGAAGACTCGCTGCCGGGCACCCCGATCGTACTATCTCTTCTGTCTCCCCTGGGCCACCTGGAGATTCTCTCTTACCATCAGGGACAGTTTCTCCATGCGGTCCCGGAGTTCCAGGACATATGGTACTATGGGGGTCCCTTCCTGCTCTGTCTCCCCCTCCCAGTGGCCTCTAATGAGATCTAGGGGTCCGCGGACCCTCCTCCCATAGAGCAACTCAAAGGGGGAGAACCCAGTAGATTCCTGGGGCACCTCTCTGTAAGAAAACAACAGATGAGGCAGGAATCGCTCCCAGTCTCTGCAAGTGTCAGAAAAGGTCCTCAACATCTGTTTGAGGGTGCCATTAAATCGCTCGCAGAGGCTCTTAGTCTGTGGATGGTACGGGAACTAAGTATCGGTTTAATGCCGCACACCCTCCACAGTTGCTGGGTGAGCACAGCGGTAAATTGGGTTCCCTGGTCAGAGAGAATCTCCTTAGGGAACCCGACCCTAGTAAAAATCCTAAACAGGGCATCAGCAACTGTCTCTGCCTCTATATTATATAGCGCTACTGCCTCTGGATAGCGAGTGGCATAGTCCACCACGGTGAGAATATACTTCTTACCGGATGGACTAGCCCTGGCCAGTGGACCCACAATGTCAACGGCTATGCGGGCAAAGGGCTCCCCAATGATAGGCATAGACATAAGCCTAGCTCTTGGGTGGTCCCCCCGCTTTCCTACCCGTTGACAAGTGTCACACGTACTACAATGTATCCGCAAAGCCTGATTAAAATTTGGCCAAAAGAAGTTCTGCATGATCCTATAGGCTGTGCGGCGGTACCCTAGATGTCCGGCTAATGGAACGTTATGCCCTATCCGCAGAATCTCCTGCCGGTATTTTGCGGGCACCACCAGCTGTCGATTCGACGGATGGGCAACACTTTTCTGGGACGGTTTAGGGATCCTATATAACCTGTCCCCCACCCATTCATACCGCTCCCCATCTACTCCTTCCTCTCCAGTATCTGCTCTGTCTCTATACTTCTGGAGAGTCGGATCTGCCTGAGTTTCCCTCCCAAACTCCTCTGGGGAATCCCAGCTAGCAAAGGTCTGTCCTAGGGTATCAGTCAGGGAATCGGGTCTTACCTGGGTCTCGGCGGCAGGTGGGCTGGTTCCAGCAACACGGGTCTGGGCCCGGGTAGTCACTGGGTGGACATCAGCAGGTCCCATTGGAGCATAAGCAGAAACCAAAGGGGCCAGGTCATTCCCGAGCAAGACATCAGCAGGCAAGTCTTTCATAACCCCCACATTCACATGTCCAGAGCCCACTCCCCAATCCAAATGAACCCGGGCAACAGGTAGACGGAACACGGCGCCTCCTGCTACCCTCACTGCCACAGTATTTCCAGTGTGTTGGTGTTCCGAAACAAGGTTCTTTTGGAGCAGGGTCATAGTGGCCCCGGTGTCTCTCAGACCAGTGACATCTTTGCCATTTAGTCTAACGGTCTGCCTGTGCTGCTGCCGGTTATCCTGCTGGGCTGCTTGTACTGGATCCGCCTCATGTAGTATACCCCAAAATTCCTCCTGCTCAAGACAGTGAGCGGAAGGCTGGGGTGGCTGCTGATTTCCGCCGGCTGGTTTTCTCCACGACTGCGCTGGGTTGGTATTGTTCAATGGGCACTCCGGTCTCTTGTGCCCCAACTGTTTGCACCCATAGCACCGGATAGGCTGAGAGTAATCCGGGCGTTGAACCAAGCTGGATGAACATAATTGTTCGCTGGTGGTATCGTGGGGGTGCGTTGCGCTGGGGGGTGATACACAGTAGTGGTTGGAGGTGCTGCCGGTTTGTACTCCACTCGGGTAGGGACCTTGGCTGCTGTCTGGTCTAGCCTTCGTGCATCTGTGTATTCATCGGCCAGACGAGCAGCTTCAGGTAAGGTAGCGGGTTTGCGGTCCCTAACCCACTCTCTGACTCCTGCAGGTAACCAATCAAAGCAGTGCTCCAACAAAAATACTTGCAGCACCTCTTCCCCAGTTACCGCTTGGCACCCTGCCATCCAGTGGGCTGCGGTGCGGTGTACCCTGCATGCCCACTCCACATAAGAATCGCCAGCCTGCTTGTTAGTGTCCCGGAATCGCCGCCGGTACGCCTCAGGGGTGACAGCGTATCTGGCCAAAAGGGCATCTTTTACTGCCCGGTAACTTGTAATTTCCTCCTCCGGGATGGCCCGAAAAGCCTCACTGGCCCGGCCGGATAATTTCCCAGAGAGGATAGTGACCCATTCCTCTGCGGGTACCTGGTGTAAGGCACACTGCCTTTCAAAATCGGCCAGGAACCCGTCAATCTCTCCCTCCGCTTCCACAAAATGTCTAAATGCAGCAAAAGGTACCTTTCTCCTTCCATTGTTATTATGGGGTACCTCTGCTGCTGCAGCTCCTCTTCCCTGGAGCGCCTGTTGTGCTGCTACTGCTGCTTGCACCTGGACCACAATATCTGCTGCAGGGTTGGGGCCAAAGTGTGCCAGCCTTATCTGGACTGCCCGGTTAAATTGTACCTCCTCGGGTGTTAAATCCAGTATGCCAGGCACATTAGCTCTCTCCGTTCCCTGTGCTGCATCCATCTCCAATAATATAGAAATAATCTCTCTCTTCTTGAGATTACTCGCTGATCGTCCTCTGCGTTCCAATATATCTTTAAGGGTAGCACGCCTTAATTCCTCATACTGCATTTCCATACTGGGATTTGTAGCTGGCCTCCTGGGCGGTAGGATTCATCCCGTTGCTTGCCACCAATTGTTACGACACTCACCGCCAGGTAGATGACGCCGCTGGTTAGTGAATAAGCCCCTTTCTCCAGGAATGCAGTTTTTAATCCAGCCGATCATCAAACCCCCGAATGGAGCATACGAACGTGGCAACTCCCGATCAGCAATTCAGTCGAACTCCTTCCACAGCTAGCAATATACGAAAGCGCTGTGCCTATAATAAATCCCTCCATAAACGAGACCAAGCTCCGTCTTGAAAGTCAAACAGGGAATGTTTTATTGAGGGCTACCCGTCCATTTTTATGCAGGTCCCCATCTGGTGGACACGCCTCTAGGGGACCAGAATGGAGACTGTGACACAGGACAGACATGCAGCACTACAGAGACAATACATCCCCACAATGCATTATGGTTTTCTCCTCTCTGCCCTGGCGACACCCGAGGAATAATCCAATTATCTCTCAAGACAGAGGGAAATCACCAATACACATGTGGGGACAACAGAACAGACATCACCATTTAAACATACAATGTCACAACCCTTTTCAATACACAGACATTTAGCATTCCACAATGGCACGAATTAGACCAGGAGTTCAAGTTGGTTCAAGTCCTTTGTGAACAATGAGGCCATTAAGGTTAACTAGCAGCACACTCCTCTCCTGGGTGGCCGTCCGTTCAGTAGTTCCAATCGGTAGGTGGGGAAACACACGAACAGGGGCATATGGACAGGAAATCCAGCGAAATGAAGGCAAACAGACGAACCAGCAATATAGGTCTATACAGATGGATCTGTCACAATATTTATTACCTCCACTTTATTTATGAGTTTCCTTTGTGCAAACAGCATTTAAATAGAAAAAAAGTTGAAAAATACATACATCAATAATGTTATGTTCATGTTCACATTCAAAGAATCCTGTGTTATTATGCATTCATTCTTCTCAATTCCTGTGCACTTGGCTGGCAATCCCATTCCAGAGCAAGATTGGAAGCGTCATGTCAACATACTGCAGTGGCCATGTGGAATGTGAGGGGTGTTTAATAAATGATCTACCCCAGCATATTCTGGCAGTGTTAGAGAGCTGAGCTTGTCTGTGCAGGTTAAGGCATGTCTGGACATAAAACACACATAGTAGCAGTTCAGTCTTATTAAAGCACTGGAAGTGACAGGATGGCACATGCAGGACAGTGCAGGTCTGCAAAGAAAGTGAGGCATTCGGAGCTTCATTCAGTGATTAAATTATTTACAATGGAAGAAAATAATCCTAAAAGAAATCCATGATCCAAGGATTATTGCTGTATATGGTGATGACGTACTTTCCTACTACCAAGTAAAGTTTTGGGCCTAACTGTTTAAATGAGGTAGGGAATCAACTAAAGATGGTTCCCCCCGCCCCATTAAGGTAATTCCAGTAGAGTTTTCATCTGTGATCCTCTTGTGACCAAGTGGTGGAACTTGGAACTGCAGGATTCATTTCTGCTAGAGCTAATGAGGAGGGCCTACGTGACCCAGAGATTTCTGCTGGAGATTAAGGATGTGGTATCTCTGGCTCCAAAGATGATGGCAGTTAGGTCTTGTGGTGCCTGAGGTCAGTAGTGTAGACCAACACCCATGCAGGGATTCTCAGATCCTTGCCTACCTCCATCGGCTCTGCTCCAGGTTGCAGTGCTGGAGCTCCAGCTGCATCTGCTGCACTGGCCGGTCTGGAGCACGATGAAGTCACTTGGGGCTGTGATTTCTCCCTGGCAGTCCGTATTTCTCTCACTATAAGGATCACTTCGGGTTTGTCACCCCATATCACGGCTCTCCAATCCGGGTTGTGCATCTTTTCCGCCATCTCGCTGAGGCTCCTTCCAACTAGTTAGGTCAGAGGATGGCAATGTTGCAATTTGGGAGCATGTTGCTATGCGCAACAGCAGTAGAATAGGTGCGTGATTCCTTTAAGTGTTGCAGCGACAGCCCAATATTGGGGAGTATTGTACTCTGTAAGGCAGATTATAGTTTTAAACATTCCTCATTAAGGTTAGTTTCCCCATCAGTACTCACTCAGACCATTTTGGATGTTGAATCTCAGTGTCTGGTGGACCCTTATTGCCTTTACTTCTTGTAGTGGTACAGCTAGTTTCTTTGTCCCCCTGGGAACTTGCACTCAGCACTTTCATTCTTCCTGCTTAAAGGATGGTTCCTCTGTGGAGGCGGGCTGTTTGTTTCCCGCACCTCTGCTGGGTGGAACATTCTTTTCCCTCAGTACATGAGGCACAAATCCAAGATGGCTGATTAATCCATCTTTTCCCACAGTGCTGCAACTGATGCAGAGTCACACTTTCCAGCGGCAAATAAATGCAATAGGTCACTTGTAGAGGGGTTTTACAGGTGTTGTGCAGCTTCAGTAGTAAGGCACAAAAGTAAATAGCCTGTTCGTGATGCCACTTGTGGCTGGCTGACCACAGGGGCGATGTAGTCCCAGGGTTTAGGAATGCCGAGTGGTATGTTGTGGCCCTAATAGTTTGTGTCATGGTGCTCCTACCTGGATACTGTTGCTCACCAGGGTTAAGCTCCGTATCAACAAAGGAGTTGTAGTTGGTGGAGAAAGTAGAGAGTAGACTTGGTAAAGTACAATGGTTTTTAATTGAATAAACTTGCAATAAACTTGTGTCATCCAAACAATACTTTATCTTTCTCTTCGCTCCAACAAGCTAAGGGTAAACTTGCAGGTAATCTTGAATACTTTGCTTTCTCTCTCTGCTGCTGTGTTATTCTCTGTAAGTCTGGTTTCTTACAGCTTCAGTTTTCCTTCACAGAGGTACTAAGTCTTTTTACATATGAGGAGTGGGATGTGCAGAGTCCCACATATGTGTGCAAATGGGACACTTTAAACATCTAAATATTTCTGCATTTGCATTGTATGGTATTTCCTTTTATCAGACTGGCAATGTCCTTTACACACACTTGCCCCTAGGTGGTGCTGGCACCACATAATATATGTAGCTTGGGTGTGTCTAGACAGGAAGTTAGTTAGTTGAAGTTGGAGTGTGAGAGAAGGAGAAGCAAGTTCATGGAGGAGAGAGACAGGCGGAAGTCATCATGTTGCTGTTTTACTTTCCTCTGGGCCCTGATCAAGCCTGGAGAAGACTACCACAGCAACCAAGCACCAGACAGTGAGTCTATGTACAAAGATGCAGAGAGCCTAGCGAGGGTAACAGCTAAACTTAGCTCATGGACCTCATTAGCACAAGTGACCAGGAGTAGCTTTCTGAGTGCCTGAACACAAATGGACAGTTAGTGCGCAGAATTATCCTTTTCCACTACACAAGCCTTCCGGGTCATAGTGGAAAAAACTAAACCTTTTCAGAAGATTATCCTGCAAATAATGAAGCAGATGTGTTTGCCTACCACAAGGGAGATCACCCTTAAAGGATAGCTTATAGTAACTATATACAGTGAGGTCCATAAATATTGGGACATTGACACAATTCTAACATTTTTGGCTCTATATACCACCACAATGGATTGGAAATGAAACGAACAAGATGTGCTATAACTGCAGACTGTCAGCTTTAATTTGAGGGTATTTACATCCAAATCAGGTGAACGGTGTAGGAATTACAACAGTTTGCTTATGTGCCTCCCACTTGTTAAGGAACCAAAAGTAATGGGACAGAATAATAATCATAAATAGGGATGAGCGAACTCGAACTGTATAGTTCGGGTTCGTACCGAATTTTGGGGTGTCCGTGACACGGACCCGAACCCGGACATTTTCGTAAAAGTCCGGGTTCGGGTTCGGTGTTCGTCGCTTTCTTCGCGCTTTTGTGACGCTTTCTTGGCGCTTTTTGAAAGGCTGCAAAGCAGCCAATCAACAAGCGTCATACTACTTGCCCCAAGAGGCCATCACAGCCATGCCTACTATTGGCATGGCTGTGATTGGCCAGAGCACCATGTGACCCAGCCTCTATTTAAGCTGGAGTCACATAGCGCCGCCCGTCACTCTGCTCTGATTAGCGTAGGGAGAGGTTGCGGCTGCGACAGTAGGGCGAGATTAGGCAGATTAACTCCTCCAAAGGACTTGATTAACTGATCGATCTGCAGCTGTGGATCATTGAGCTGCTGATCCTCAATTGCTCACTGTTTTTAGGCTGCACAGACCGTTTGTCAGTCTCATTTTTCTGGGGTGATCGGCGGCCATTTTGTGTCTTGTGGTGCGCCAGCACAAGCTGCGACCAAGTGCATTTAACCCTCAATGGTGTGGTTGTTTTTTGGCTAAAGCCTACATCAGGGTGAAGCTGTCACACCAAGTGCATTTAACCAGCAATAGTCTGTTCATTTTTTGGCCATATACAAAATCAGGGGCAAGCTGCGCCTGTCACCAAGTGCATTTAACCCTCAATGGTGTGGTTGTTTTTTGGCTAAAGCCTACATCAGGGTGAAGCTGTCACACCAAGTGCATTTAACCAGCAATAGTCTGTTCATTTTTTGGCCATATACAAAATCAGGGGCAAGCTGCGCCTGTCACCAAGTGCATTTAACCCTCAATGGTGTGGTTGTTTTTTGGCTAAAGCCTACATCAGGGTGAAGCTGTCACACCAAGTGCATTTAACCAGCAATAGTCTGTTCATTTTTTGGCCATATACAAAATCAGGGGCAAGCTGCGCCTGTCACCAAGTGCATTTAACCCTCAATGGTGTGGTTGTTTTTTGGCTAAAGCCTACATCAGGGTGAAGCTGTCACACCAAGTGCATTTAACCAGCAATAGTCTGTTCATTTTTTGGCCATATCCCAGTCTAATTCTGTCACTAAATCCATACCGGTCACCCAGCGCCTAAATACTAGGCCTCAAATTTATATCCAGCTAAATCTGTCCCTAGTGCTGTAGCTGGGCGAGTTATTTAGTGTCCGTTCAAGCACATTTCTTGTTCTGGGTTGAAATACAATTCTCAATTTAGCAATTTCATAATTTAGTGGTTCCTGCTATATCAGAGCTCTTTGAAATCTATCCCAAAAAGGGTATATAATATTGAAGGTGCACATAGGGTCATTCAGAGTAACTTCACACACACCCGCTACTGTGTATTTCCAAGTCTAATTCTGTCACTAAATCCATACCGGTGACCCAGCGCCTAAATACTAGGCCTCAAATTTAATTCCCTCTAAATCTCTCGTTACCCACCGCTGTACTGTTGTTGCTGGGCAAGATATTTAGTGTCCGTCAAAGCACATTTTTTGTTCTGGGTTGAAGTACAATTCCCAATTTAGCAATTTCATAATTTAGTGGTTTCTGCTATATCAGAGCTATTTGAAATCTATCCCAAAAGGGTATATAATATTGAAGGTGCACATAGGGTCATTCAGAATAACTTCACACACACCCGCTACTGTGTATTTCCAAGTCTAATTCTGTCACTAAACCCATACCTGTCACCCAGCGCCTAAATACTAGGCCTCAAATTTAAATCCCTCTAAATCTCTCGTTACCGTTGTCCTGTTGTAGCTGGGAAAGTTATTTAGTGCCCGTCAAAGCACATTTTTTGTTCTGGGTTGAAGTACAATTCCCAATTTAGCAATTTCATAATTTAGTGGTTCCTGCTATATCAGAGCTATTTGAAATCTATCCCAAAAAGGGTATATAATATTGAAGGTGCACATAGGGTCATTCAGAATAACTTCACACACACCCGCTACTGTGTATTTCCAAGTCTAATTCTGTCACTAAATCCATACCGGTGACCCAGCGCCTAAATACTAGGCCTCAAATTTAATTCCCTCTAAATCTCTCGTTACCCACCGGTGTACTGTTGTTGCTGGGCAAGATATTTAGTGTCCGTCAAAGCACATTTTTTGTTCTGGGTTGAAGTACAATTCCCAATTTAGCAATTTCATAATTTAGTGGTTTCTGCTATATCAGAGCTATTTGAAATCTATCCCTAAAAGGGTATATAATATTGAAGGTGCACATAGGGTCATTCAGAATAACTTCACACACACCGCTTCTGTGCATTTCCAAGTCTAATTCTGTCACTAAATCCATACCGGTGACCCAGCGCCTAAATACTAGGCCTCAAATTTAAATCCCTCTAAATCTCTCGTTACCCACCGCTGTACTGTTGTTGCTGGGCAAGATATTTAGTGTCCGTCAAAGCACATTTTTTGTTCTGGGTTGAAGTACAATTCCCAATTTAGCAATTTCATAATTTAGTGGTTTCTGCTATATCAGAGCTATTTGAAATCTATCCCTAAAAGGGTATATAATATTGAAGGTGCACATAGGGTCATTCAGCATAACTTCACACACACCCGCTACTGTGTATTTCCAAGTCTAATTCTGTCACTAAATCCATACCGGTGACCCAGCGCCTAAATACTAGGCCTCAAATTTAATTCCCTCTAAATCTCTCGTTACCCACCGCTGTACTGTTGTTGCTGGGCAAGATATTTAGTGTCCGTCAAAGCACATTTTTTGTTCTGGGTTGAAGTACAATTCCCAATTTAGCAATTTCATAATTTAGTGGTTTCTGCTATATCAGAGCTATTTGAAATCTATCCCTAAAAGGGTATATAATATTGAAGGTGCACATAGGGTCATTCAGAATAACTTCACACACACGCTTCTGTGCATTTCCAAGTCTAATTCTGTCACTAAATCCATACCGGTGACCCAGCGCCTAAATACTAGGCCTCAAATTTAAATCCCTCTAAATCTCTCGTTACCCACCGCTGTACTGTTGTTGCTGGGCAAGATATTTAGTGTCCGTCAAAGCACATTTTTTGTTCTGGGTTGAAGTACAATTCCCAATTTAGCAATTTCATAATTTAGTGGTTTCTGCTATATCAGAGCTATTTGAAATCTATCCCTAAAAGGGTATATAATATTGAAGGTGCACATAGGGTCATTCAGAATAACTTCACACACACGCTTCTGTGCATTTCCAAGTCTAATTCTGTCACTAAATCCATACCGGTCACCCAGCGCCTAAATACTAGGCCTCAAATTTATATCCCGCTGAATTTGAATACAATACATTGGGCCAAATAATATATTTGTTGTTGTGGTGAACCATAACAATGAGAAAAACATCTAGTAAGGGACGCGGACGTGGACATGGTCGTGGTGGTGTTAGTGGACCCTCTGGTGCTGGGAGAGGACGTGGCCGTTCTGCCACATCCACACGTCCTAGTGTACCAACTACCTCAGGTCCCAGTAGCCGCCAGAATTTACAGCGATATATGGTGGGGCCCAATGCCGTTCTAAGGATGGTAAGGCCTGAGCAGGTACAGGCATTAGTCAATTGGGTGGCCGACAGTGGATCCAGCACGTTCACATTATCTCCCACCCAGTCTTCTGCAGAAAGCGCACAGATGGCGCCTGAAAACCAACCCCATCAGTCTGTCACATCACCCCCATGCATACCAGGGAAACTGTCTCAGCCTCAAGTTATGCAGCAGTCTCTTATGCTGTTTGAAGACTCCGCTGGCAGGGTTTCCCAAGGGCATCCACCTAGCCCTTCCCCAGCGGTGAAAGACATAGAATGCACTGACGCACAACCACTTATGTTTCCTGATGATGAGGACATGGGAATACCACCTCAGCATGTCTCTGATGATGACGAAACACAGGTGCCAACTGCTGCGTCTTTCTGCAGTGTGCAGACTGAACAGGAGGTCAGGGATCAAGACTGGGTGGAAGACGATGCAGGGGACGATGAGGTCCTAGACCCCACATGGAATGAAGGTCGTGCCACTGACTTTCACAGTTCGGAGGAAGAGGCAGTGGTGAGACCGAGCCAACAGCGTAGCAAAAGAGGGAGCAGTGGGCAAAAGCAGAACACCCGCCGCCAAGAGACTCCGCCTGCTACTGACCGCCGCCATCTGGGACCGAGCACCCCAAAGGCAGCTTCAAGGAGTTCCCTGGCATGGCACTTCTTCAAACAATGTGCTGACGACAAGACCCGAGTGGTTTGCACGCTGTGCCATCAGAGCCTGAAGCGAGGCATTAACGTTCTGAACCTGAGCACAACCTGCATGACCAGGCACCTGCATGCAAAGCATGAACTGCAGTGGAGTAAACACCTTAAAACCAAGGAAGTCACTCAGGCTCCCCCTGCTACCTCTTCTGCTGCTGCCGCCTCGGCCTATTCTGCTGCTGCCGCCTCGGCCTCTTCCTCCGCCTCTGGAGGAACGTTGGCACCTGCCGCCCAGCAAACAGGGGATGTACCACCAACACCACCACCACCACCTCCGTCACCAAGCGTCTCAACCATGTCACACGCCAGCGTTCAGCTCTCCATCTCACAAACATTTGATAGAAAGCGTAAATTCCCACCTAGCCACCCTCGATCCCTGGCCCTGAATGCCAGCATTTCTAAACTACTGGCCTATGAAATGCTGTCATTTAGGCTGGTGGACACAGACAGCTTCAAACAGCTCATGTCGCTTGCTGTCCCACAGTATGTTGTTCCCAGCCGGCACTACTTCTCCAAGAGAGCCGTGCCTTCCCTGCACAACCAAGTATCCGATAAAATCAAGTGTGCACTGCGCAACGCCATCTGTGGCAAGGTCCACCTAACCACAGATACGTGGACCAGTAAGCACGGCCAGGGACGCTATATCTCCCTAACTGCACACTGGGTAAATGTAGTGGCAGCTGGGCCCCAGGCGGAGAGCTGTTTGGCGCACGTCCTTCCGCCGCCAAGGATCGCAGGGCAACATTCTTTGCCTCCTGTTGCCACCTCCTCCTTCTCGGCTTCCTCCTCCTCTTCTTCCACCTGCTCATCCAGTCAGCCACACACCTTCACCACCAACTTCAGCACAGCCCGGGGTAAACGTCAGCAGGCCATTCTGAAACTCATATGTTTGGGGGACAGGCCCCACACCGCACAGGAGTTGTGGCGGGGTATAGAACAACAGACCGACGAGTGGTTGCTGCCGGTGAGCCTCAAGCCCGGCCTGGTGGTGTGTGATAATGGGCGAAATCTCGTTGCAGCTCTGGGACTAGCCAATTTGACGCACATCCCTTGCTTGGCGCATGTGCTGAATTTGGTGGTGCAGAAGTTCATTCACAACTACCCCGACATCTCAGAGCTGCTGCATAAAGTGCGGGCCGTCTGTTCGCGCTTCCGGCGTTCACATCCTGCTGCTGCTCGCCTGTCTGCGCTACAGCGTAACTTCGGCCTTCCCGCTCACCGCCTCATATGCGACGTGCCCACCAGGTGGAACTCCACCTTGCACATGCTGGACAGACTGTGCGAGCAGCAGCAGGCCATAGTGGAGTTTCAGCTGCAGCACGCACGGGTCAGTCGCACTACAGAACAGCACCACTTCACCACCAATGACTGGGCCTCCATGCGAGACCTGTGTGCCCTGTTGCGCTGTTTCGAGTACTCCACCAACATGGCCAGTGGCGATGACACCGTTATCAGCGTTACAATACCACTTCTATGTCTCCTTGAGAAAACACTTAGGGCGATGATGGAAGAGGAGGTGGCCCAGGAGGAGGAGGAGGAGGAGGAGGAAGAGGGGTCATTTTTAGCACTTTCAGGCCAGTCTCTTCGAAGTGACTCAGAGGGAGGTTTTTGGCAACAGCAGAGGCCAGGTACAAATGTGGCCAGCCAGGGCCCACTACTGGAGGACGAGGAGGACGAGGATGAGGAGGAGGTGGAGGAGGATGAGGATGAAGCATGGTCACAGCGGGGTGGCACCCAACGCAGCTCGGGTCCATCACTGGTGCGTGGCTGGGGGGAAAGGCAGGACGATGACGATACGCCTCCCACAGAGGACAGCTTGTCCTTATCCCTGGGCAGCCTGGCACACATGAGCGACTACATGCTGCAGTGCCTGCGCAACGACAGCAGAGTTGCCCACATTTTAACCTGTGCGGACTACTGGGTTGCCACCCTGCTGGATCCACGCTACAAAGACAATGTGCCCACCTTACTTCCTGCACTGGAGCGTGATAGGAAGATGCGCGAGTACAAGCGCACGTTGGTAGACGCGCTACTGAGAGCATTCCCAAATGTCACAGGGGAACAAGTGGAAGCCCAAGGCCAAGGCAGAGGAGGAGCAAGAGGTCGCCAAGGCAGCTGTGTCACGGCCAGCTCCTCTGAGGGCAGGGTTAGCATGGCAGAGATGTGGAAAACTTTTGTCAACACGCCACAGCTAACTGCACCACCACCTGATACGCAACGTGTTAGCAGGAGGCAACATTTCACTAACATGGTGGAACAGTACGTGTGCACACCCCTCCACGTACTGACTGATGGTTCGGCCCCATTCAACTTCTGGGTCTCTAAATTGTCCACGTGGCCAGAGCTAGCCTTTTATGCCTTGGAGGTGCTGGCCTGCCCGGCAGCCAGCGTTTTGTCTGAACGTGTATTCAGCACGGCAGGGGGCGTCATTACAGACAAACGCAGCCGCCTGTCTACAGCCAATGTGGACAAGCTGACGTTCATAAAAATGAACCAGGCATGGCTCCCACAGGACCTGTCCGTCCCTTGTCCAGATTAGACATTAACTACCTCCCCATAACCATATATTATTGGACTCCAGGGCACTTCCTCATTCAATCCTATTTTTATTTTCATTTTACCATTATATTGCGATGCTACCCAAAGTTGAATGAACCTCTCCTCTGCCTGTGTGCTAGGCCTAAATATATGCCAATGGACTGTTGCAGTGGTGGCTGACATGAAGCCTGATTCTCTGCTATGACATGCAGACTAATTCTCTGCTGACATGAAGCCAGATTGTCTGTTACGGGACCTCTCTCCTCTGCCTGGGTGCTGGGCCTAAATTTATGACAATGGACTGTTGCAGTGGTGGCTGACGTGAAGCCTCATTCTCTGCTATGACATGCAGACTGATTCTCTGCTGACATGAAGCCAGATTGTCTGTTACGGGACCTCTCTCCTCTGCCTGTGTGCTAGGCCTAAATATATGCCAATGGACTGTTGCAGTGGTGGCTGACGTGAAGCCTGATTCTCTGCTATGACATGCAGACTGATTCTCTGCTGACATGAAGCCAGATCCTCTGTTACGGGACCTCTCTCCTCTGCCTGTGTGTGTGCTGGGCCTAAATATATGCCAATGGACTGTTGCAGTGGTGGCTGACGTGAAGCCTCATTCTCTGCTATGACATGCAGACTAATTCTCTGCTGACATGAAGACAGATTCTCTGTTACGGGACCTCCCTCCTCTGCCTGGGTGCTGGGCCTAAATATATGCCAATGGACTGTTGCAGTGGTGGGTGACGTGAAGCCTCATTCTCTGCTATGACATGCAGACTAATTCTCTGCTGACATGAAGCCAGATTGTCTGTTACGGGACCTCTCTCCTCTGCCTGTGTGTGTGCTGGGCCTAAATATATGCCAATGGACTGTTGCAGTGGTGGCTGACGTGAAGCCTCATTCTCTGCTATGACATGCAGACTAATTCTCTGCTGACATGAAGACAGATTCTCTGTTACGGGACCTCTCTCCTCTGCCTGTGTGTGTGCTGGGCCTAAATATATGCCAATGGACTGTTGCAGTGGTGGCTGACGTGAAGCCTCATTCTCTGCTATGACATGCAGACTAATTCTCTGCTGACATGAAGACAGATTCTCTGTTACGGGACCTCTCTCCTCTGCCTGTGTGTGTGCTGGGCCTAAATATATGCCAATGGACTGTTGCAGTGGTGGCTGACGTGAAGCCTCATTCTCTGCTATGACATGCAGACTAATTCTCTGCTGACATGAAGACAGATTCTCTGTTACGGGACCTCCCTCCTCTGCCTGGGTGCTGGGCCTAAATATATGCCAATGGACTGTTGCAGTGGTGGGTGACGTGAAGCCTGATTCTCTGCTATGACATGCAGACTAATTCTCTGCTGACATGAAGACAGATTCTCTGTTACGGGACCTCTCTCCTCTGCCTGTGTGTGTGCTGGGCCTAAATATATGCCAATGGACTGTTGCAGTGGTGGCTGACGTGAAGCCTCATTCTCTGCTATGACATGCAGACTAATTCTCTGCTGACATGAAGACAGATTCTCTGTTACGGGACCTCCCTCCTCTGCCTGGGTGCTGGGCCTAAATATATGCCAATGGACTGTTGCAGTGGTGGCTGACGTGAAGCCTCATTCTCTGCTATGACATGCAGACTGATTCTCTGCTGACATGAAGCCAGATCGTCTGTTACGGGACCTCTCTGCTCTGCCTGTGTGCTAGGCCTAAATATATGCCAATGGACTGTTGCAGTGGTGGGTGACGTGAAGCCTCATTCTCTGCTATGACATGCAGACTGATTCTCTGCTGTCATGAAGCCAGATTGTCTGTTACGGGACCTCTCTGCTCTGCCTGTGTGCTAGGCCTAAATATATGCCAATGGACTGTTGCAGTGGTGGGTGACGTGAAGCCTCATTCTCTGCTATGACATGCAGACTGATTCTCTGCTGTCATGAAGCCAGATTGTCTGTTACGGGACCTCTCTGCTCTGCCTGTGTGCTAGGCCTAAATATATGCCAATGGACTGTTGCAGTGGTGGGTGACGTGAAGCCTCATTCTCTGCTATGACATGCAGACTGATTCTCTGCTGACATGAAGCCAGATTGTCTGTTACGGGACCTCTCTCCTCTGCCTGTGTGCTAGGCCTAAATATATGCCAATGGACTGTTGCAGTGGTGGCTGACGTGAAGCCTCATTCTCTGCTATGACATGCAGACTAATTCTCTGCTGACATGAAGCCAGATTGTCTGTTACGGGACCTCTCTCCTCTGCCTGGGTGCTGGGCCTAAATTTATGACAATGGACTGTTGCAGTGGTGGCTGACGTGAAGCCTGATTCTCTGCTATGACATGCAGACTGATTCTCTGCTGACATGAAGCCAGATCCTCTGTTACGGGACCTCTCTCCTCTGCCTGTGTGTGTGCTGGGCCTAAATATATGCCAATGGACTGTTGCAGTGGTGGCTGACGTGAAGCCTCATTCTCTGCTATGACATGCAGACTGATTCTCTGCTGACATGAAGCCAGATTCTCTGTTACGGGACCTCTCTCCTCTGCCTGTGTGTGTGCTGGGCCTAAATATATGCCAATGGACTGTTGCAGTGGTGGCTGACGTGAAGCCTCATTCTCTGCTATGACATGCAGACTAATTCTCTGCTGACATGAAGACAGATTCTCTGTTACGGGACCTCCCTCCTCTGCCTGGGTGCTGGGCCTAAATATATGCCAATGGACTGTTGCAGTGGTGGCTGACGTGAAGCCTCATTCTCTGCTATGACATGCAGACTAATTCTCTGCTGACATGAAGACAGATTCTCTGTTACGGGACCTCTCTCCTCTGCCTGGGTGCCGGGGCCTAAATATCTGAGAATGGACTGTTCCAGTGGTGGGTGACGGGAAGCCAGATTCTCTGCTATGGAACCTCTCTCCAATTGATTTTGGTTAATTTTTATTTATTTAATTTTTATTTTAATTCATTTCCCTATCCACATTTGTTTGCAGGGGATTTACCTACATGTTGCTGCCTTTTGCAGCCCTCTAGCTCTTTCCTGGGCTGTTTTACAGCCTTTTTAGTGCCGAAAAGTTCGGGTCCCCATTGACTTCAATGGGGTTCGGGTTCGGGACGAAGTTCGGATCGGGTTCGGATCCCGAACCCGAACATTTCCGGGATGTTCGGCCGAACTTCTCGAACCCGAACATCCAGGTGTTCGCTCAACTCTAATCATAAATCAAACTTTCACTTTTTAATACTTGGTTGCAAATCCTTTAAAGTCAATTACAGCCTGAAGTCTGGAATGCATATACATCACCAGACACTGGGTTTCATTGCCTCCCACTCTCCAGGAGGTAGGAGTATGTGTGTCAAAGTCGACAATCAAGAGAAGACTTCACCAGAGTCAGGCCCGTTGCTAACAGACAGGCAAAACAAGCAATTGCTTGGGGCCCCGAGCTGGTGCTTGTTTTGCTTCCTTTAAGGCTGCAGCCGCCTTAGCGCTCTATAGAGAGCCTCAGGCGGCTGCAGCACTCCTGGTTACCTCCCGAGCTGTGTTCGCTCTATGCTGTTGTTAATGTAGCGTGGCCGAGCTCTGTTCGGTCCGCGGTACAGGAGCTTTTGTTTCCTGTACCTGGCCGGACTGACAGGAAGTGCTCACTTAGTGGAGGGGGGGCCTCCATGTCTATTTTGCTTGGGGCCTCCAAATTCCTTCAAACGGCCCTGACCAGAGTGAATACAGAGGGTTCACCACAAGATGTAAACCATTGGTGAGCCTCAAAAACAGGAAGGCCAGATTAGAGTTTGCCAAACGACATCTAAAAAAGCCTTCACAGTTCTGGAACAACATCCTATGGACAGATGAGACCAAGATCAACTTGTACCAGAGTGATGGGAAGAGAAGAGTATAGAGAAGGAAAGGAACTGCTCATGATTCTAAGCATACCACCTCATTAGTGAAGCATGTTGGTGGTAGTGTCATGGCGTGAGCATGTATGGCTGCCAATGGAACTGGTTCTCTTGTATTTATTGATGATGTGACTGCTGACAAAAGCAGCAGGATGAATTCTGAAGTGTTTCAGGCAATATTATCTGCTCATATTCAGCCAAATGCTTCAGAGCTCATTGGACGGCGCTTCACAGTGCACATGGACAATGACCCAAAGCATACTGCAAAAGCAACCAAAGAGTTTTTTAAGGGAAATAAGTGGAATGTTATGTAATGGCCAAGTCAATCACCTGACCTGAATCCGATTGAGCTGCATTTCACTTGCTGAAGACAAAACTGAAGGGAAAATGCCCCAAGAACAAGCAGAAACTGAAGACAGTTGCAGTAGGGGCCTGGAAGAGCATCACCAGGGATGAAACCCAGTGTCTGGTGATGTATATGCATTCCAGACTTCAGGCTGTAATTGACTTCAAAGGATTTGCAACCAAGTATTAAAAAGTGAAAGTTTGATTTATGATTATTATTCTGTCCCATTACTTTTGGTTCCTTAACAAGTGGGAGGCACATATGCAAACTGTTGTAATTCTTACACCATTCACCTGATTTGAATGTAAATACCCTCAAATTAAAGCTGACAGTCTGCAGTTACAGCACATCTTGTTGATTTCATTTCAAATCCATTGCGGTGGTGTATAGAGCCAAAAATGTTAGAATTGTGTTGATGTCCCAATATTTATGGACCTGACTGTATATCAGCATACTTTAGTACCAGAGTGCTAAAGAGTGAACTTGGGATTACCACCAGGATCCTTGCCTGTAAAGTGTCTACAAGGGACAACTCCTTCATTGATAACTGCCACTACCTGATCATAGGATTACAAGTTAATTTATTATTACTTATGCTATACAAAAAGCTTTCCATTGATGAACCATACCAACTGTCCAGAGACTATTGATTTGCAGTAAATGTTCAACTGGTTTACAACAAATGACTCCTCATTCTTACTACTGCTACTCTCAATATTTGCACCTTACGGTGCTGGCGTCACTAACCAGGGGGCCAGCCACAAAAGCACTTAACACCAATTACCATCATGGGCACCTCAACTTCCATCTGGCTGGTGTTCCCTGCAACCAAGAGTCCCCCAGGGGCATTTTGTGCTGTCTTCCTATCCACTGTACGCCAACGCAGGAAGGCATCTGCTAACCATGAGTACATGAACTATTGCACCCATTGGCCCACCATGAGCCTCACGTGTTTTCCCCTTTGGTTTGGTATGATACAGATGCTCTCTGAGCTACTTTCCTAAAGCTCCTGCAGCAGTGAGGGGAAAACGCTTCCTCACCGCACCATGTTGCTTCACTCTCTCACTCCAAATCTCAATTCAATTTCTTAGAAAATTTTGGGGCACATTTATTAAGACCGGCATTTTAGACACCGGTCTTAATAAAGCCCTATAGCTGGTGATGGATCCACCAAAGTAATGAAGAGGCGCAAGAAAGATGGCAGCCCCATAATCATGTGCAGGGAAGAGAATAAAAAAAATCTGCAATCAGAAAATAAAAACAGATTAGATTACAATAAAAAGAATATGTGTCACTATCTGGTTTCAACTGACAGATACAAATTTTGGTGACACATTCCTTTAAGCCACATTCTTATTGATTAGGATTGAGCTTTAATGAGTATTTATAAGTTCAGAGAGCAGAAATGAAGAGACCGCCAGCTCCCTGCCTGATAAAAAAGAGAGAAAATTAAGATCCTGTTAATAGATTATCTCAGCTCTGTACAGAGAAAATTACTCCAAATTTTTAATAAAGACCAAATGAAAAAAATATTTTCACCTCATAATGAGTACAATACAATAATAAAAAAAAATGCCCCCAAAGGTGTTAATAAGTTATCCTTCGCCTGATTCTCTCGACAAGACCCTGACATTATCTGTGCATTTAGACAGATGACTAAGAGAAGAATGCAGAACAGAACATGCAGCCACAGCTGTTCCATATTCCAATCCAGATTTTCCATCTAACTTTTCCAGCGTATCTACTGCCACTGATGAACCTATGCAGCTGGGCATTACTATGTCTTCTCAAGACAAAGAAAGCTTCAGAAAGAAAAAGGGATCATGTGGCAACACTGACCATCTACTCAAGACCTGTCCGAAACAGCTGCTGCCAGAAAGCCTTCATCACCTAGGTTAATCTCAGGAAGCCCACCTAGGCAAGAAGATATTTGCCTAAGTCTCTAAAAAATTAAGATTACTTACGGGCAATTGGATTTTCCTGAACCCACGACAGCACCAGAAGAGAGGATGGATCCGCCCCCAAAGACAGGAAACCTGAGGTACAAAAAGGCGGAGACTCCTCTCTGCCTCCAGTATGACGTTTCCAAGGATTTGAGGAACTCCGCCGCGTAAGTTAGTTTTATATATATATATATATATATATATATATATGTATAATTTTTATTTATTTTTTTGCAACACCAGCAAATAAACCACTAACACCCAAAAAAGTGGAAAGGGAAAAATAAAGGTGCTGTCGTGGGTTCAGGAAAATCCATTTACCCGTAAGTAATCTTCATTTTACCCCTCACCCACAACAGCACCACGAGAGAGAGAGACAAGGAAACTTAGGGTAGGATAACCGCAGAAAGCACCTTAGATCCAAAAGACAAATCAGATGGAGAATTTAACTGCAACCGATAGTGACTAAAGAAAATAGAAGGAGAAGACTAAACCGCTGCTCTACAGATATCTTCAATAGAAACTGACGCTTTCTCAGCCCAAGACGTAGAGATAGCCCTGGTAGAGTGTGCATGGAGATTTTCAGGAGGCTCCTTCCCCGAAGAGGAGTATGCCAGGAATATAGCAGAAGTAATCCATCGCACCAGAGTCTTTTTGGAAGCTTGATGTCCTTTATTTCTCCCCTGAAAAAGAACAAACAATGAGGAGGACCTCCTCCAATCTTTAGTCTCACTTAAATATTGAATGAGACATCTTCTGACAACCAAACAGTGGAAGACCTGTTACTTTTCTGAAGACGGATTATCATAAAAGGAGGGAAGAATAATCTCCTGGGAATTATGACATTTTATGGCCACTTTTGGAATGAATGCAGGGTCAGGTTTAACAATGACTCTATCAAGTAGAATGGAAGTGTAAGGTTGATTGATGGAGATCGACTGAAGCTCACTAATTCTAAGGGCAGATGTTAAGGCCACCAACAGACATAATTTAAGCGACAAGATTTTTTATAGGGATCTGATGAATGGGCTCAAAGGGGGAAACTGTAAGAGCCTGAAGGTTCAGATTTAAATCCCAAGGAGCTACCTTTGGGGAAATATTAAGAGAAGATCTGGAAAGAGCTTTAAAAAAATCGCATAATCCAGGGATTGGAAGCTAAACGATCATTAAAGAGGGCCAATAAAGCTGAAACCTGTACTTTTAAAGTGCTAGGAGAAAGCCCCAACTCCAACCGTTTCTGAAGGAATTCTAGTACTTTATTAAAGGGGGGGGACCGGAAGGTTATTAAACTGCAGATCTGCAGAGGACAAAGATTTTCGCCAGGTTGTAGCATAAATTGACATAGTGACTACCTTCCTACTTTTTAAAAGGGTGTTAGTCAGATTAGTAGAAAAAAACCCTGTTCTTTAGAAGCTGCCTTTCGAGTTCCAAGCCGTCAGGTGTCCCCCTTAGAATGGAATACCGGACCCTGAAAGAGAAGACCGCGAGTTGCTGGGAGCACCCAAGGATCTGAAATCAACAATCTTCTCAGCCACGTGAACCACGGCCTTCTTGGGAAAAATGGGGTGATTAATATAATTCTCGACTGATCCTCCCTGACCTTATTTAGTACTCGAGGAATCAGAGGAAATGGAGGAAAGGCATAGGCCAGACAAAAATCCCACCTGTGGAGAAAGGCTTCCAACCCACAGGGGGATCCCTCCAGAGACAGGGAAAAAAAAACTTTTCACCTTCCTGTTCTGTACTGTGGCAAAAAGATCTATACAGGGAAGACCCCAGAAGTCTACTATCTGATTGGAAATCCCAGGATACCAGGATTTTTCCCTGGGAAATTAGATGACGGCTCAAAAAGTCTGCTTGAATATTTTCTTTCCCCTTGATGTGGACTGCTGAAATTGACTTGCATTTCTGTTCTACTATCTGGAAAATGGAACTGAGCATTAGCATCAAAACCTGACTCTTGGTGGGGCCCCCCCCCCCCCCCCGCTTGTTTATGTACGACACTACCGTTGTATTGTCTGATATTATCCTCAAATATTTGTCTATGCACAATGGCAGAGCTCCTAGAATCACATATTTCACCGCCATTAATTCTTTCATATTAGAAGAAGCTCTCTTTAGAGTTTCCTCCCAACGCCCCTGCAAGGAACAATCCTGAATGTGGGCTCCCCAGCCCCAGGGACTTGCATCTGTTGTTAAACAAACCAAGTTCTTCTTTAACCACGGAAGTCCCTGGTTTAGATTGTCTGCTTCCAACCACCATCTCAGATTGAGCAAGGTCTGGGTAGAGATCTTTATTTTCATTTCTAGGGGGTTGCTTCCCCATCTGCCAGGCCTCTAGAATCTCCTACTGAAGATCTCTTGAGTGAAACTGGGACCATGTGACCGCTGGGATGCAGGAAGTTAAACTCCCCAGGATCGACATACCTTTTCTTAACGTAATTTGTGGATGATCTATTAAATTCCGTATTTTCCGCATTATGTTGACTATCTTCTCTTCTGACAAAAAAACATTTCTGGTCTCTCAAGTCCAAGATTAGCCCTAGGAACTGCTGGCGTTGAAGAGGTTCTGGCTTTGATTTTCTTTTGTTCAAGATCCATCCCAATTTCTTCAGGATCTGAATTACCTCTTGAACTGCTATTATGCAGGCCATCTCCGTTCCTGCTACAATTAGAAAATTGTTGAGAAAGGGAATGAACAAAATATCTTTCTCCCGAATATGTGCTGACATCTCCGCCACCACCTTGGTGAACACTCTGGGAGCCATCGCTAGACCAAAAGGAAGGGCTTGGAACTGACAGTGATTCATTACCCCTCCTATCTCTATCACTATCTTTAGGTATTTCTGTTGTTCCTGATGGATTGGAACATGAAGGTAAGCATCCTTCAAGTCTAGCACTGCCATGAAAAATCCTGGAAATAATAAGTTTATTGTCAACCTGATAGTTTCCATTCTGAACTTTTTCTGCAAAAGGAACTGATTTAGTCTCTTTAAATTTATTATGGTTAAAAAAAATGGAATTTTGTTCAACTCCCCCTTCAAGATTCGTAATTACAAGATCAACTCAAAAGGAAGGAAGGACTATAGTATCAGAAGTTCTGTCCTTAATAGAAAAGGAAGTTTTAGCACCAGTACCAGAGGGTCAAGAAGGAGAGGGGTTTTATTTGGGGGAGGATCCATCCTCTCTCTTGGTGCTGTCGTGGGTGAGGGGTAAAGTTCCTGTTACTAGTATATATTTCCTATAATTCCTGTGTAGACAATCTGCATTTGCTTTTGTTAATTCTGGATCCACTGCTAATTTTATTGAGTTGAATTTTGCTGTTTCTATGGGTGTTCTGTAACTTACTCAGTTACCCTATACCCTATCTAATCTGGGTCACCACATTAGATACCCCACCGTTGGTCAAGGGTTTAATTGAGTATTGTACCTCTAATATCTCTATGCTCAATGTTGCTATGTTTTCTGCTAGTAATTTGCTTGCTAATGTAATTTTGGGTATGCCCTGGCTCCAGCTACATAATCCTGTTTTTAACTGGACTTCTGATGAGCTGGAGAAATGGTGACCCAACTATTTCAGTACCTGTACATTTAGCCCCAGCCCCTGTTTAATGAATATTTAGGCTGAACTAATTAGGCTTGGCACTGGTGTCATTTTCTTCCTGAGGACAGGCTATGTAAACAGGCAACTGTTGGCCACAGTTGACTGTGATTGTTATTCCTGTTACTCTGGATCACTGACCTTCTGGCTGTTTCTATGACTTTGTCACTGTATTCTGATTTTGCCTCTGATATTTCCTACTGATATTTGACTCTGCTTGTCTTCCTAAGTTCCTCCCACACAATACTGCAGAGCAATCTGTGTCTGCAGGGGAGAGAGGACAGTGAGCTTCAGGAATGTGTCAAGGGGAGTAGGTACTGTGTTTTTTTTTAACACAGAGAAGACACAGAGGGCTTTACTATTGTGAAGGGGGCACAGAGGGCAATACTACTGTGAAGGGGGCACAGAGGGCATTACTACTACAAAGGGGGCACAGAGGGCATTACTACTACAAAGGGGGCACATAGGGCATTACTACTATAAAGGGGGAACAGAGGGCATTGCTACTATAAAGGGGCACAGAGAGCTTTACTACTATAATGGGGCACAGAGGGCATTACTACTGTAAATGGGCATAGAGGGCTTTACTACTATGAAGGGGGCATAGAGGGCTTTACTACTTTGAAGGGGCACAGTGTGCATTACTACTGTGACAGGGGTACAATGGGCATTATTACTATGAAGGGAGCACAATGGGCATTACTACTTTGAAGGGCTTACAATTAGAGTTGAGCGGACACCTGGATGTTCGGGTTCGAGAAGTTCGGCCGAACTTCCCGAAAATGTTCGGGTTCGGATCCCGATCCGAACTTCGTCCCGAACCCGAACCCCATTGAAGTCAATGGGGACCCGAACCTTTCGGCACTAAAAAGGCTGTAAAACAGCCCAGAAAAGGGCTAGAGGGCTGCAAAAGGCAGCAACATGTAGGTAAATCCCCTGCAAACAAATGTGGATAGGGAAATTAATTAAAATAAAAATTAAATAAATAAAAATTAACCAAAATCAATTGGAGAGAGGTCCCATAGCAGAGAATCTGGCTTCACGTCACCCACCACTGGAACAGTCCATTCTCAGATATTTAGGCCCCGGCACCCAGGCAGAGGAGAGAGGTCCCGTAACAGAGAATCTGTCTTCATGTCAGCAGAGAATCAGTCTGCATGTCATAGCAGAGAATCAAGCTTCACGTAAGCCACCACTGCAACAGTCCATTTTCATAAATTTAGGCCAAGCACCCAGGCAGAGGAGAGAGGTTCTGTAACACAGAATCTGGCTTCATGTCACCAGAGAATCAGTCTTCATGTCATAGCAGAGAATCAGGCTTCACGTCAGCCACCACTGCAACAGTCCATTGTCAGATATTTAGGCCAAGCACCCAGGCAAAGGAGAGAGGTCCCGTAACAGACAATCTGGCTTCATGTCAGCAGAGAATCAGTCTTCATGTCATAGCAGAGAATCAGGCTTCACGTCACCCACCACTGTAACAGTCCATTTTCATAAATTTAGGCCCAGCACCCAGGCAGAGGAGAGAGGTCCCGTAAAAGACAATCAGGCTTCATGTCAGCAGAGAATCAGTCTGCATGTCATAGCAGAGAATCAGGCTTCACGTCACCCACCACTGTAACAGTCCATTTTCATAAATTTAGGCCCAGCACCCAGGCAGAGGAGAGAGGTCCCGTAACAGAGGATCTGGCTTCATGTCAGCAGAGAATCAGTCTGCATGTCATAGCAGAGAATCAGGCTTCACGTCAGCCACCACTGCAACAGTCCATTGGCATATATTTAGGCCCAGCACCCAGGCAGAGGAGAGAGGTCCCGTAACAGAGGATCTGGCTTCATGTCAGCAGAGAATCAGTCTGCATGTGATAGCAGAGAATCAGGCTTCACGTCAGCCACCACTGCAACAGTCCATTGTCAGATATTTAGGCCCAGCACACAGGCAGAGGAGAGAGGTCCCGTAACAGAGAATCTGTCTTCATGTCAGCAGAGAATCAGTCTGCATGTCATAGCAGAGAATCAGGCTTCCCGTCAGCCACCAGTGCAACAGTCCATTGTCAGATATTTAGGCTCAGCACCCAGGCAGAGGAAAGAGGTCCCGTAACAGAGAATTTGTCTTCATGTCAGCAGAGAATCATTCTGCATGTCATAGCAGAGAATCAGGCTTCACGTCACCCAACATTGGAACAGTCCATTGGCATATATTTAGGCCCAGGCACCCAGGCAGAGGAGAGAGGTCCCGTAACAGAGAATCTGTCTTCATGTCAGCAGAGAATCAGTCTGCATGTCATAGCAGAGAATCAGGCTTCACGTCACCCAACATTGGAACAGTCCATTGGCATATATTTAGGCCCAGCACCCAGGCAGAGGAGAGAGGTCCCGTAACAGAGGATCTGGCTTCATGTCAGCAGAGAATCAGTCTGCATGTCATAGCAGAGAATCAGGCTTCACGTCAGCCAACACTGCAACAGTCCATTGTCAGATATTTAGGCCCAGCACCCAGGCAGAGGAAAGAGGTCCCGTAACAGAGAATTTATCTTCATGTCAGCAGAGAATCAGTCTGCATGTCATAGCAGAGAATCAGGCTTCACGTCACCCAACATTGGAACAGTCCATTGGCATATATTTAGGCCCAGGCACCCAGGCAGAGGAGAGAGGTCCCGTAACAGAGAATCTGTCTTCATGTCAGCAGAGAATCAGTCTGCATGTCATAGCAGAGAATCAGGCTTCACGTCACCCAACATTGGAACAGTCCATTGGCATATATTTAGGCCCAGGCACCCAGGCAGAGGAGAGAGGTCCCGTAACAGAGAATCTGTCTTCATGTCAGCAGAGAATCAGTTTGCATGTCATAGCAGAGAATCAGGCTTCACGTCAGCCACCACTGCAACAGTCCATTGGCATATATTTAGGCCCAGCACCCAGGCAGAGGAGAGAGGTCCCGTAACAGAGGATCTGGCTTCATGTCAGCAGAGAATCAGTCTGCATGTCATAGCAGAGAATCAGGCTTCACGTCAGCCACTACTGCAACAGTCCATTGGCTTATATTTAGGCCCAGCACACAGGCAGAGGAGAGAGGTCCCGTAACAGAGAATCTGTCTTCATGTCAGCAGAGAATTAGTCTGCATGTCATAGCAGAGAATCAGGCTTCATGTCAGCCACCACTGCAACAGTCCATTGTCAGATATTTATGCCCAGCACCCACGCAGAGGAGGGAGGTCCCGTAACAGAGAATCTGGCTTCATGTCAGCAGAGAATTAGTCTGCATGTCATAGCAGAGAATCAGGCTTCACGTCACCCAACATTGGAACAGTCCATTGTCATATATTTAGGCCCAGCACCCAGGCAGAGGAGAGAGGTCCCGTAACAGAGGATCTGGCTTCATGTCAGCAGAGAATCAGTCTGCATGTCATAGCAGAGAATCAGGCTTCATGTCAGCCACCACTGCAACAGTCCATTGTCAGATATTTAGGCCCAGCACCCAGGCAGAGGAGGGAGGTCCCGTAACAGAGAATCTGGCTTCATGTCAGCAGAGAATTAGTCTGCATGTCATAGCAGAGAATCAGGCTTCACATCACCCAACAATGGAACAGTCCATTGGCATATATTTAGGCCCAGCACACAGGCAGAGGAGAGAGGTCCCGTAACAGAGAATCTGTCTTCATGTCAGCAGAGAATCAGTCTGCATGTCATAGCAGAGAATCAGGCTTCACTTCACCCAACATTGGAACAGTCCATTGGCATATATTTAGGCCCCGGCACCCAGACAGAGGAGAGGTTCATTCAACTTTGGGTAGCCTCGCAATATAATGGTAAAATGAAAATAAAAATAGGATTGAATGAGGAAGTACCCTGGAGTACAATAATATATGATTAAGGGGAGGTAGTTAATGTCTAATCTGCACAAGGGACGGACAGGTCCTGTGGGATCCATGCCTGGTTCATTTTTATGAACGTCAGCTTGTCCACATTGGCTGTAGACAGGCGGCTGCGTTTGTCTGTAATGACGCCCCCTGCCGTGCTGAATACACGTTCAGACAAAACGCTGGCCGCCGGCAGGCCAGCACCTCCAAGGCATAAAAGGCTAGCTCTGGCCACGTGGACAATTTAGAGACCCAGAAGTTGAATGGGGCCGAACCATCAGTCAGTACGTGGAGGGGTGTGCACACGTACTGTTCCACCATGTTAGTGAAATGTTGCCTCCTGCTAACACGTTGCGTATCAGGTGGTGGTGCAGTTAGCTGTGGCGTGTTGAAAAAACTTTTCCACATCTCTGCCATGCTAACCGTGCCCTCAGAGTAGCTGGCCGTGACACAGCTGCCTTGGCGACCTCTTGCTCCACCTCTGCCTTGGCCTTGGGCTTCCACTTGTTCCCCTGTGACATTTGGGAATGCTCTCAGTAGCGCGTCTACCAACGTGCGCTTGTACTCGCGCATCTTCCTATCACGCTCCAGTGCAGGAAGTAAGGTGGGCACATTGTCTTTGTAGCGTGGATCCAGCAGGGTGGCAACCCAGTAGTCCGCACAAGTTAAAATGTGGGCAACTCTGCTGTCGTTGCGCAGGCACTGCAGCATGTAGTCGCTCATGTGTGCCAGGCTGCCCATGGGTAAGGACAAGCTGTCCTCTGTGGGAGGCGTATCGTCATCGTCCTGCATTTCCCCCCAGCCACACACCAGTGATGGGCCCGAGCTGCGTTGGGTGCCACCCCGCTGTGACCATGCTTCATCCTCATCCTCCTCCACCTCCTCCTCATCCTCGTCCTCCTCGTCCTCCAGTAGTGGGCCCTGGCTGGCCACATTTGTACCTGGCCTCTGCTGTTGCAAAAAACCTCCCTCTGAGTCACTTCGAAGAGACTGGCCTGAAAGTGCTAAAAATGACCCCTCTTCCTCCTCCTCCTGGGCCACCTCCTCTTCCATCATCGCCCTAAGTGTTTTCTCAAGGAGACATAGAAGTGGTATTGTAACGCTGATAACGGCGTCATCGCCACTGGCCATGTTGATGGAGTACTCGAAACAGCACAACAGGGCACACAGGTCTCGCATGGAGGCCCAGTCATTGATGGTGAAGTGGTGGTGTTCCGCAGTGCGACTGACCCGTGCGTGCTGCAGCTGAAACTCCACTATGGCCTGCTGCTGCTCGCACAGTCTGTCCAGAATGTGCAAGGTGGAGTTCCACCTGGTGGGCACGTCGCATATGAGGCGGTGAGCGGGAAGGCCGAAGTTACGCTGTAGCACAGACAGGCGAGCAGCGGCAGGATGTGAACGCCGGAAGAGCGAACAGACGGCCCGCACTTTATGCAGCAGCTCTGACATGTCAGGGTAGTTGTGAATGAACTTCTGCACCACCAAATTCAGCACATGCGCCAGGCAAGGGACGTGCGTCAAACCGGCTAGTCCCAGAGCTGCAACGAGATTTCGCCCATTATCGCACACCACCAGGCCGGGCTTAAGGCTCACCGGCAGCAACCACTCGTCGGTCTGTTGTTCTATACCACGCCACAACTCATGTGCGGTGTGGGGCCTGTCCCCCAAACATATGAGTTTCAGAATGGCCTGCTGACGTTTACCCCGGGCTGTGCTGAAGTTGGTGGTGAAGGTGTGTGGCTGACTGGATGAGCAGGTGGAAGAAGAGGAGGAGGAAGCCGAGAAGGAGGAGGTGGCAACAGGAGGCAAAGAATGTTGCCCTGCGATCCTTGGCGGCGGAAGGACGTGCGCCAAACAGCTCTCCGCCTGGGGCCCAGCTGCCACTACATTTACCCAGTGTGCAGTTAGGGAGATATAGCGTCCCTGGCCGTGCTTACTGGTCCACGTATCTGTGGTGAGGTGGACCTTGCTACAGATGGCGTTGCGCAGTGCACACTTGATTTTATCGGATACTTGGTTGTGCAGGGAAGGCACGGCTCTCTTGGAGAAGTAGTGGCGGCTGGGAACAACATACTGTGGGACAGCAAGCGACATGAGCTGTTTGAAGCTGTCTGTGTCCACCAGCCTAAATGACAGCATTTCATAGGCCAGTAGTTTAGAAATGCTGGCATTCAGGGCCAGGGATCGAGGGTGGCTAGGTGGGAATTTACGTTTTCTCTCAAATGTTTGTGAGATGGAGAGCTGAACGCTGCCGTGTGACATGGTTGAGATGCTTGGTGACGGAGGTGGTGGTGGTGTTGGTGGTACATCCCCTGTTTGCTGGGCGGCAGGTGCCAACGTTCCTCCAGAGGCGGAGGAAGAGGCAGAGGCGGCAGCAGCAGAAGAGGCCGAGGCGGCAGCAGCAGAAGAGGCCGAGGCGGCAGCAGCAGAAGAGGCCGAGGCGGCAGCAGCAGAAGAGGTAGCAGGGGGAGCCTGAGCGACTTCCTTGTTTTTAAGGTGTTTACTCCACTGCAGTTCATGCTTTGCATGCAGGTGCCTGGTCATGCAGGTTGTGCTAAGGTTCAGAACGTTAATGCCTCTCTTCAGGCTCTGATGGCACAGCGTGCAAACCACTCAGGTCTTGTCGTCAGCACATTGTTTGAAGAAGTGCCATGCCAGGGAACTCCTTGAAGCTGCCTTTGGGGTGCTCGGTCCCAGATGGCGGCGGTCAGTAGCAGGTGGAGTCTCTTGGCGGCGGGTGTTCTGCTTTTGCCCACTGCTCCCTCTTTTGCTACGCTGTTGGCTCGGTCTCACCACTGCCTCTTCCTCCGAACTGTGAAAGTCATTGGCACGACCTTCATTCCATGTGGGGTCTAGGACCTCATCGTCCCCTGCATCGTCTTCCACCCAGTCTTGATCCCTGACCTCCTGTTTAGTCTGCACACTGCAGAAAGACGCAGGAGTTGGCACCTGTGTTTCGTCATCATCAGAGACATGCTGAGGTGGTATTCCCATGTCCTCGTCATCAGGAAACATAAGTGGTTGTGCGTCAGTGCATTCTATGTCTTTCACCGCTGGGGAAGGGCTAGGTGGATGCCCTTGGGAAACCCTGCCAGCAGAGTCTTCAAACAGCATAAGAGACTGCTGCATAACTTGAGGCTGAGACAGTTTCCCTGGTATGCATGGGGGTGATGTGACAGACTGATGGGGTTGGTTTTCAGGTGCCATCTGTGCGCTTTCTGCAGAAGACTGGGTGGGAGATAATGTGAACGTGCTGGATCCACTGTCGGCCACCCAATTGACTAATGCCTGTACCTGCTCAGGCCTTACCATCCTTAGAACGGCATTGGGCCCCACCATATATCGCTGTAAATTCTGGCGGCTACTGGGACCTGAGGTAGTTGGTACACTAGGACGTGTGGATGTGGCAGAATGGCCACGTCCTCTCCCAGCACCAGAGGGTCCACTAACACGACCACGACCAAGTCCGCGTCCCTTACTAGATGTTTTCCTCATTGTTATGGTTCACCACAACAACAAAAATATTATTTGGCCCAATGTATTGTATTCAAATTCAGCTGAATATAAATTTGAGGCCTAGTATTTAGGCGCTGGGTGACAGATATGGGTTTACTGACAGAATTAGACTTGGAAATTCACAGTAGCGGGTGTGTGAAGTTATTCTAAATGACCCTATGTGCACCTTCAATATGATATACCCATTTAGGGATAGATTTCAATAGCTCTGATACAGCAGAAACCACTAAATTATGAAATTGCTGAATTGGGAATTGTATTTCAACCCAGAACAAAAAATGTGCTTGAACGGACACTAAATAACTCGCCCAGCTACAGCAGTAACGACAGATTTAGCTGGATATAAATTTGAGGCCTAGTATTTAGGCACTGGGTGACAGGTATGGGTTTACTGACAGAATTAGACTTGGAAATGCACAGTAGCGGGTGTGTGAAGTTATTCTGAATGACCCTATGTGCACCTTCAATATGATATACCCTTTTAGGGATAGATTTCAAATAGCTCTGATACAGCAGAAACCACTAAATTTTGAAATTGCTAAATTGGGAATTGTATTTCAACCCAGAACAAAAAATGTGCTTGAACGGACACTAAATAACTTGCCCAGCTACAGCAGTAACGACAGATTTAGCTGGATATAAATTTGAGGCCTAGTATTTAGGCGCTGGGTGACAGGTATGGGTTTACTGACAGAATTAGACTTGGAAATGCACAGTAGTGGGTGTGTGAAGTTATTCTGAATGACCCTATGTGCACCTTCAATATGATATACCCTTTTAGGGATAGATTTCAAATAGCTCTGATACAGCAGAAACCACTAAATTATGAAATTGCTGAATTGGGAATTGTATTTCAACCCAGAACAAAAAATGTGCTTGAACGGACACTAAATAACTCGCCCAGCTACAGCAGTAACGACAGATTTAGCTGGATATAAATTTGAGGCCTAGTATTTAGGCACTGGGTGACAGGTATGGGTTTACTGACAGAATTAGACTTGGAAATGCACAGTAGCGGGTGTGTGAAGTTATTCTGAATGACCCTATGTGCACCTTCAATATGATATACCCTTTTAGGGATAGATTTCAAATAGCTCTGATACAGCAGAAACCACTAAATTTTGAAATTGCTAAATTGGGAATTGTATTTCAACCCAGAACAAAAAATGTGCTTGGACGGAACTAAATAACTTGACCAGCCACAACAGTACAGCAGTAACGACAGATTTAGCTGGATATAAATTTGAGGCCCAGTATTTAGGCGCTGGGTGACAGGTATAGGTTTACTGACAGAATTAGACTGGGATATGGCCAAAAAATAACCACACTATTGATGGTTAAATGCACTTGGTGTGACAGCTTGACAAACCACACTACTGAGGGTTAAATGCACTTGGTGACAGGCGCAGCTTGCCCCTGATGTAGTATATGGCCAAAAAATAAACAGACTATTGCTGGTTAAATGCACTTGGTGTGACAGCTTCACCCTGATGTAGGATTTAGCCAAAAAACAACCACACCATTGAGGGTTAAATGCACTTGGTGACAGCTTGCCCCTGATGTAGTATATGGCCAAAAAATAAACAGACTATTGCTGGTTAAATGCACTTGGTGTGACAGCTTCACCCTGATGTAGGATTTAGCCAAAAAACAACCACACCATTGAGGGTTAAATGCACTTGGTGACAGGCGCAGCTTGTCCCTGATGTAGTATATTGCCAAAAAATAACCAGACTATTGCTGGTTAAATGCACTTGGTGTGACAGCTTCACACTGATGTAGGAATTAGCCAAAAAACAACCACACCATTAAGGGTTAAATGCACTTGGTCACAGCATGTGCTGGCACACCACAAGACACAAAATGGCCACCGATCACCCCAGAAAAAAGTGACTGACAAACGGTCTGGGCAGCCTAAAAACAGTGAGCAATTGAGTATCAGCAGCTCAGTGATCCACAGCTGCAGATCGATCAATTAATCAAGTCCTTTGGAGGAGTTAATCTGCCTAATCTCGCCCTACTGTCGCAGCTCCAACTTCTCCCTACGCTAATCAGAGCAGAGTGACGGGCGGCGCTATGTGACTCCAGCTTAAATAGAGGCTGGGTCACATGGTGCTCTGGCCAATCACAGCCATGCCAATAGTAGGCATGGCTGTGATGGCCTCTTGGGGCAAGTATTATGACCCTTGTTGATTGGCTGCTTTGCAGCCTTTCAAAAAGCGCCAAGAAAGCGACGAACACCGAACCCGGACTTTTACGAAAATGTCCGGGTTCGTGTCCGTGTCACGGACACCCCAAAATTCGGTACGAACCCGAACTATACAGTCCGGGTTCGCTCATCCCTACTTACATTGAATGGATAAGTACTTCACAATGTGGATATTATTAGGGGCACATATCTGGACATAACTACTGAGAAGGTTGAGGGCAATGCTATTGTGAGATGGCACAATTTTTTAAAGTATTGGAGGGGGTGCCAGAGGAAGTACCCACCCCGGGTGCCAAACACCCCAGGCATGCCACTGCAAGTAGGTATGGACAGTGGTGTGGGTGGAGTACGGGATTGCACAGTATCAGGACACTAGTATTGTACATACATCTATTTACAGAAAGCCAGCTGTAGGAAAGTTGATGTTGCATGCTTCAAGCTGTCATCCCTGTCATGTTTTGTGCAGTTTACCAACACAGGAATTTATACGAGCTAGCAGGTAACTGGGAACACAAAATGCGGGCCTGAGAAGTTTTCTGGATTTTAAATCTCGATACAAGGTTTCTATCTAGCATGAATATGAGAACAGATCTCACAAAGTTTTATTAATATTATTTATGCATTATATGTGTTATTAATTTTCTATGAATGAGTGCACTTTACTATCACATACAGTACAGACCAAAAGTTTGGACACACCTTCTCATTCAAAGAGTTTTCTTTATTTTCATGACTATGAGAATTGTACATTCACAATGAAGGCATCAAAACTATGAATTAACACATGTGGAATTATATACATAACAAAAAAGTGTGAAACAACTGAAAATATGTCATATTCTAGGTTCTTCAAAGTAGCCACCTTTTGCTTTGATTACTGCTTTGCACACTCTTGGCATTCTCTTGATGAGCTTCAAGAGGTAGTCACCTGAAATGGTTTTCACTTCACAGGTGTGCCCTGTCAGGTTTAATAAGTGGGATTTCTTGCCTTATAAATGGGGTTGGAACCATCAGTTGCGTTGTGGAGAAGTCAGGTGGATACACAGCTGATAGTCCTACTGAATAGACTGTTAGAATTTGTATTATGGCAAGAAAAAAGCAGCTAATTAAAGAAAAATGAGTGGCCATCATTACTTTAAGAAATGAAGGTCAGTCAGTCCGAAAAATTGGGAAAACTTTAAAAGTGTCCCCAAGTGCAGTCACAAAAACCATCAAGCGCTACAAAGAAACTGGCTCACATGCGGACCTCCCCAGGAAAGGAAGACCAAGAGTCACCTCTGCTGCGGAAGATAAGTTTATCCGAGTCACCAGCCTCAGAAATCGCAGGTTAACAGCAGCTCAGATTAGAGACCAGGTCAATGCCACACAGAGTTCTAGCAGCAGACACATCTCTAGAACAACTGTTAAGAGGAGACTGTGTGAATCAGGCCTTCATGGTAGAATATCTGCTAGGAAACCACTGTTAAGGACAGGCAACAAGCAATAGAGACTTATTTGGGCTAAAGATCACAAGGAATGGACATTAGACCAGTGGAAATTTGTGCTTTGGTCTGATGAGTCCAAATTTGAGATCTTTTGTTCCAACCGCCGTGTCTTTGTGTGACGTAGAAAAGGTGAACGGATGGACTCTACATGCCTGGTTCCCACTGTGAAGCATGGAGGAGGAGGTGTGATGGTGTGGGGGTGCTTTTCTAGTGACACTGTTGGGGATTTATTCAAAATTGAAGGCATACTGAACCAGCATGGCTACCACAGCATCTTGCAGCGGCATGCTATTCCATCCGGTTTGCGTTTAGTTGGACCATCATTTATTTTTCAACAGGACAATGACCCCAAACACCTCCAGGCTGTGTAAGGGCTATTTGACCATGAAGGAGATTGATGGGGTGCTGCGCCAGATGACCTGGCCTCCACAGTCACCGGACCTGAACCCAATCGAGATGGTTTGGGGTGAGCTGGACCGCAGAGTGAAGGCAAAAGGGCCAACAAGTGCTAAGCATCTCTGGGAACTCCTTCAAGACTGTTGAAAGACCATTTTAGGTGACTACCTCTTGAAGCTCATCAAGAGAATGCCAAGAGTGTGCAAAGCAGTACTCAAAGCAAAAGGTGGCTACTTTGAAGAACCTAGAATATTTTCAGTTGTTTCACACTTTTTTATTATGTATATAATTCCACATGTGTTAATTCATAGTTTTGATGCCTTCAGTGTGAATCTACAATTTTCATAGTCATGAAAATAAAGAAAACTCTTTGAATGAGAAGTTGTGTCCAAACCTTTGGTCTGTACTGTAAGTCTGTGTAAGCTACTAATGAAATGTGTTTTGGTTGAGAAATGGTTAATCTTGTCTAATAGTTATTCGCTGTGGCTTTAAGAGTTGTTTTACCACAATCAGGCTAGGGCTACACGATTTCTTCTTCTCACAGAAAAGCCGCGCAACATTTTTTTATGAGAGCTAATGGTGCCTCATCCATGTTGTATTTTTGTGCGACTGTCACGTCGCAGTCACAGCATGTCACAGTGCGACAACATTGACACTAGTTATAAAAAATGTTACTCGACATTGGTGCGACATGAATGTGCGACTTTTTGTTGTGCGACACATGTTGCCATGTAGCCCTAGCCTTAGACATAAGCCAGGATTAAGAACATGTCACACCCTATTCTAAAAACATTAGCGTCTTTTTTAACCACGTTGGAGATGTTTTTTTTAAAGAAGATGAAATAAAGAATATCACATTTCGAGGAGTGCTGCAGAATTGTCACGCAAGTGTCTGTTTCCAATTCGGAATATTGTTTCCTGCACAGGTAGACCAGTGACTCGTCCATTATCTCTGGTGGTGAGTTGACCAGAGTGATAAACTGGCTAAGGGATCACCAATAATTTGACCAACACTATACTATAAGGAGTGATCCAAAATTAATATAAAGCTAAAACATAACTTTTAATAATGTATTCTCTAAAATAGATAGCCCTTAAGATAAATCTAAAATTGAAAATAAAGTAATAAACATATCATAGCACAAATACATATAATGGTAGGACCACGGTGGCATCCAATAAAACCGTTTGTCCTACCGGTTCCTTGGTGGGTTCCGTGGAGCATCAAAATCCCAGGAAGATAGCAGAAGTATTGTCCCTGTATTAGATGATAATGCTGAAAAGATGACGGAGTATGGCATAAATTATTCCTACAATTGCCCTGCAAGATGGGTGCTATTCTGGCCCTGATGTCCTAACCACAGAGCTCCCGCCCTGACAAGGGCGACCCCGTCCGGAACCTTTCCCTAGATAAACTGACCATATTTGGTCCTAACCTTTCCCTACATGCACGTTTCGCTTTTTTAGATGAGAAAAAAAAAACTCATCAGGGGAAAACATATAGGTACCGGGCATAAATAAAAAGGTACACGGATAGGTACAAGTGAGCCACCCTGTGAATATTAATGTGTAATCCACACATCAGTGTGCTCAAAGAAATGGATGGAATTTGACCAAAGATGTGGTCTAAATTCGCATAAAATAAATGACAGGAGGGATGGTAGCCATGAATAAAAGCTCTCTTGCTCCGTTTGCCCGGATCAGATATTAAGCTGCAGGTGATGTTTGGCCATGTTATAAACCACTTTTAGCTTGTCCTCAGAGACTTGCTAGATTTCAGGAGCAGGATAGTTTCTGCAGTGATACCAAAATCTATGCATTTGCACCATTTACAGTCAAAAGATAGAGGGCAGTTGCTAAGGGGTTAACATGAAAAATATATTCAAATGGGTTGTACTGCCTATGGATATTGGCATGGCAGATTATTTCCATAAATATGTTCCTTTGTTTATTGTCTGTCATCTAGTTTGTGTTATGAAAAGTTTCCTGTAGTTGGCAGAAAAAATAAATGGCCTTTTTCAGCCATCTAAAAATTATAGTATAGGGTCCAGCTTTACTACTTAAAGGGAACCTGTCACCTCCAACAAACTTCCCAAGCCGGCAGCAATACTTTAGAGTAGCCAGCAGCATGTTTGTAACGATCATTTTCTTCCTGCAGGCAGATAAAGCAAAAGCTGTAAAAACGTTCTCTAATTCCCTGCCGGCGCGCAGCGGCCTCCTTGCTTCAAGTCACGTTAACCGTTCCCCCTTCCCTGCCCCTTCACTGTGACTACAGCCGGCTGTTCGGCAAAGCCAGCCGAACTGTCGTGCATAAGCGCCGTCAGTCACAGCGAAAGGGCAGGGAAGGGGGCGTGACTTGAAGCAAGGAGGCCGCTGCGCGCCGGCAAGAGATTAAAGAATGTTTTTACAGATTTTGCTTCATCTGCCAGCAGGAAGAAAATTATTGTTACAAACATGCTGCTGGCTACTGTCAGGTACTGCTGGTGGCTTGGGATGTTTGTTGGAGGTGACAGGTTCCCTTTAAGCTTCGACCGTCACTGAAGGGCTAAATATTCCAGTCTCTGTGTAATCCTTTTAGCTAGCTGCTGTAATGACATGGGCTCCTATGACCAGCATTGAAGAAAGGCAGCGACAACACAAAGTCACTTCAATTCAGTTTATTGCTTGTTCCAGCAAACTTACACTTCAGTACAGCTGGATCATAGCCGGGTCGGGCAATCGGTCCATGTCGTCCACAATAACGTCATGCAGGCTCTGATCTCCTCTAGATCCGCCCACAGGCCAGTGTTTGCTTCATACATGCCTTGCAGCCTGTGATCTTTAGCCTCTCACACAACAGACACACCCTGCTTCCATATGCTGAATTTTAAAAAACAATCATGGACATGGGCCACGTATAAAACCCGGAGTGGATCATGGGGAGAAAGCACCCACCCAGCTCTTTGCTTACTCCCAGTAAAAGCCAGGCCTGGATTAGCTGATACCAGCCATACTAGGTAGCAACAGTGTCCACTATCTATCTTAGTGGCTTCCACTCCACAAAGACCAGGTACCTTGGTGGCACGTCTCAGGTGCATGACAGCAAACTACAATATGCCTCCCCTCTAATATGTTTCCTGCACCATTCTCGGAGACACATACCTTCCTTCATATATGAGGACTGTCATTGCCTCACACTGGATAATTATAGGCACAACCGATTTTCTGTTATTTTCAGCTAATTTTTGTTCGGGGCAATCTGTACTTTTCATTGATACCATTTTGGTGTGTATTACTTTTTTATCACTTTTTATTCCATTTTTTAGTGGGTAGTGAATAGGAATGAGCGAATCAAATTCGGATGAAACATCTGAAGTCGATTTGCATAAAACTTAATTATAATACTTTACGGAGCAGGAGCTCCGTACAGTATTAGAATGTATTGGCTCCAGTGAGCCGAAATTATTGCTTCGTGAAGTCTCGCGAGACTTTGCGTAATAACTTTATAAATGAATTTGTACTGTGAAAAAACATTTCTCGAACTCGGGTTTGGTTCCAAGGTATGCAACCATCTATTTCAACAAAACTTGGTATACACATCCCTCGCTACCTGGAAAGAAATCTTGTGGGGGTCACAGCTCTCTAGGACGTACCGTTCCTGAGATATTCCCAAAAAATTACCTGCATTAGCCAATACAAGCCTGCGAGTCTTTCTCTTCATATCCCAACTGCCATACACGGTCACATGTCCCTTATCAGCCAATAGAAGCTTGCAGGCCCTTAGTCTCCACATACACACAGTTTTACTCCATGTTTCCATAACAATCCAGTCATTTTTCTTCACTGCTGTAGGTCAGCTTTAGGCTAGGGCTACACGACGACATGTGTCGCGCGACAATAAGTCACACGACACATAGGGCACAACTACACTGCTACAGGTTGCACCAATGTCACATGACAATTTTTATAATGATATGGTGTTGCACTGCGACATGTGACATGCTGCTACTGCGACGAGACAGTCGCAGAAAAATCCATCTTGGCCTATCATTATAAAAATTGTTGAGACAAAATGTGTAGCCCTAGCATTAAAGGGGCAGGGCACTGTGGAGGTCACTCTTAAAGGGGCGGGCCCTGTGGAGGTCACTGTTAAAGAGGCGTTCACTGTGGATGTTACTGTTAAGGGGGCAGGCTGCTGTGGAGGTCACTGTTAAAGGGGCGGACACTGTGGAGGTCACCGTTAAGACAGCAGGATACTGTGAGGTAACTGTTAAGGCAGCGGGGTGCTGTGAAACTCGCTGTTAAAGGGGCGGGCTGCTGTGAAGGTCAAAGTTCAGGGGATGGGCTGCTGTGGAGGTCCCATTTTAAAGTGGCGGGGCACTGTGGGGGGGCAGTGTTAAAGGGGGGAGACTATGGAGTTCACTGTTAAAGGAGTGCTGTAGAGGTCACTGTTATGGGGGATAGCGTCAATATCTTTTAACGACACACACAAACATTAAAGAAAATAGATGAAATATACCCGTGTAAAGCTGAGTCCTTTAGCTAGTATAAAATTAAGTATCAAAAATTTGTATTTACCCCATATCGATACCAATAATAACAACAGCTCACCTTACATAAATCAAAGTTAACATATCTTTGGGAATTGAAGTATAAAAAAGTTATGGGTGTCAGACTATGGTGGCACAAATAAACGATCTTTGATTATTTCAAAGGTTCCTGTGTTTTAAAAGTTGTAAAACATGAACAAAAATATATAAATTTGATATTGCCAAAATCATACTGAACCACAGAATAAGCAGCCATGCCAGTGTTAGCAGACAGTATGTACTGTAAAAATAAAACCTGAAAATTATTGCCAGAATTGAGAGCAGCTACAAATAGCATATCTCTGCTCTGGAGCACAAATCTTTGCATTAGGCCTCATGCACACGACCGTTGTGTGTTTTGCGGTCCGCATCTTTTGCGGCCCATTGAAGTGAATCGGTCCACACCCAAGCCGCAAAAACTGCGGCTCAGATGCGGACCAAAACAACAGCCGTGTGCATGAGGCCTTAGATGAACATCCCACTGATGTAATACTTAATTTCTCCTGTGGTGGTGCTGTAGGAAAACTAGGCGCTTGCTTCTGGGTTCATACACAGATTGCAGCTGATCAGAAGCAAAAACTGAGGCCCCAGTGAATTCTCATGGTTAAATTACAGCAGGCCATACAGTGATTTGTCATCTATAATTACTGATTTTGTTCTCTTCCTGTTGTCACCCTTTATACACAACTGTACCAAGCGACAAGATGGCTTCCGCAGATGGGTCCCTATCACTAATCTACTGCCTCTCTTGAAATTATCCAAGTCCACATTAGAGCCAGATCTGTGAAAAATGTGGTATGACATCGGAATTCTGATTGGCAAAGAATAGATTTGTGCTATATCAACAGAAGCCCAGGTCTTCAATTTGTCATTTTAATTTATGATATTGTCATCCACAAAGACAACCTTTACAGACTTGTAAGATGATTGTATGTAGAGACCTATATGGAAGCACACCCACCTAAGGCCTGTTTCACACTGGTGTTAATCGTTCCTGCAGGCTGTTCCGTCTGGCCCCATTCTCTATAATAATCATTACGGTAGTTACGGATACATTAACAGCAGTTGTGAGACAGGCCTAAATAGTGTCACTCTTGTTAGGACACAGCCAAGCCAGTATCACATCGACAGGGGCGGGAGTTGCCGGACGTTCTCATTATAATGTACATGAACTGTAGTGGTACCTTTCCACAACAAATCCAGTGCTCTATAGAAAAAGCAGAACAGGGTAGTATGTCGGACCCTCTCGGATGCCAGTGCAAATGTCAGGGAGAAGGATCCTCCATAGATGGATCAGAGCATCTATCTTAGAGACGTTTGGGTAAAAGCCCAAATGGTGTGCACTAGTGTTGATCGAGCACCAAAGTGCCTCTACCAAGCACTCGAGCACAATGGAAGTCAATGCGAGAACCCTAGCATTAAACCAGACACCCCCTGCTCTGAAGAGGGGAGGGTGTCTGGTTCACAGGAAACATTCAGAAATTGAAGGAAACACCACTAAAATGGTTCGGGAAAGGCATGGGGAGAATGTCTGGATGCATCTTGGACTCCCAGGTCGCTGCTGGGACCGATGTTGTCCGAGAAGTACGGCACTTTTCCAGACTGACAATAATACGCACAAAACCGAAGATAAAATCGATTTTAGAGGAATTTTTTTTAGAAAACATTCTTTCCTGTATATTTACTGGTATATAAAGTGCAAGAGTTTACCAAAAATTACAAGGAAGAGGCACTCCAATACAACCTGTATATCACATAAAGGAGGGCCTCATTCACATTGTGGTACAATTGTTCAGGTAGCGCGACTCCTACACCCATAATGCCTATGCACTAAGTGAAAGGGCTGCCAAAAATTACAAGGAACCAGGACTCCAATACACCCTTTATTACACATATTACCTATTATGGTGCTTTGAAGCCATGTGGCGGATCATGCTGGTGGTGGTGAGGTTGCTAGTGGTCATGCCCCTGCTCATTTTGGTACTGCACAGGTTGCAAATGACAATGCCCGCACTTTCCTCTAAAAAGCACCAAACTGCAGAACACCTAGCCCTTGGCAAGGGAGATTGCCGCAAGGGGTGCTCCAGTGAACAGTTGTGGGCCTGTTTGGTATAGCCCACCTTCTCCCTTTTGCCACCCCACTGCCTCTTACAGCCTATTGCGGTTCTGCAGATCCCTCTCGCTCTGTTCTGCTGTCCTTGATCGGCTTGCCACCTTCGCAAGTTGGGTCAGTGATTTAATCGTCCACCACCTCCTCTTCCACTTCCTCACTCTGGTCATCCTCCTGACTTGTTGACCTAACAAGAACCTCACTTATTGACAATTGTGTCTCATCCTCAGCGCCTCTTTTAGACTGAGCACACACCCATCTGCCTGGGACTTCTGAGCAAAGTACAAATGTAGCTGGTTTCTTCACTGCCCTGATAATGTGGACTTGGATAAGTCCAAGAGAGGCGGTATATTAGTGATAGGGACCCGTCTGCAGAAGTCACCTTGACACTTGGTAGATGGGCCCGACACAAGTTTGATCAAAATGTGCGCTAAGAGCTTCCATTGATCCATTTATAGTAGGTATAATACCACTTGAATTTAGAATGATCCCCATTTCTCAGCTTTACTGCTTATATGTGTGTGCAGCCATTATTTTTTTATTAACTGTGTCTCATCCTCATCATCAACCTCTTGAGACACTAATTGCTGTTGACTTATTGGCAACTGTGTCTCATCATCATCATCCACCTCGTGAAACACTACTTTCCGTTCCCCACCGTCATCTTCTTCTGACTGTGGATGCTCAAGAGTTTGGGAATCAGTGCAGAAGATCTCCTCATGTCCCTCTTCAAGCGAGCTTGGCGAGAGGCCCAAATCAAGGAATGGCGATGAAAAGAGCTCCTTGGAATATCAGAGTGTGGGATCACTTGTTTGCCAAGACTCTCCATGGTGGGAGGAAGGAGGATCAGGGTGAGGATTCTGTTGACCAGACTCTTTGCTACTGAGACTGGACTTTGTGGAAGACAGGGTGGTGCTTAAAGGGAACCTGTCATCAACTTTATGCTGACCTCACTGAGGGCAGCATAAATTAGTGACAGAAATGCTGATTTCAGTTGTGTGTCACTTATGAGCTAAAAGTAAGTGGTTGCCGAGAACAATCATCATAATCATTGCAGAACAGACCTTGGAAAAAGTCACATCTACCTGAGAAAAATCATGGTTATTCATAATCTCCTGCTCTCCCCGCCCATCTGGTCATGACTGGCAGTTCTCTCCCAGAGAGAAAGGGAGAAAACTAGGTAGAAGACTGTCAGTCATCAGCAGGTGGGCGGGAGAGCAGGAATTCATGATTAACCATGACTCTTCTTAGGTGGCCGTGACTTTTTTTCCAGGCCCAGTCTGCAATGATTGTGATGTTGGTTCTCGGCAACCACTTATTTTTAACTTTTAAATGACATACAGCTGAAATCAACTTACCTGTCTCTACATTATTCTGCCGATAGTATGGGCAGGATAAAGTTAATGGCAGGTTCCCTTTAACCAACTGGAAGCATTATCTGCTGCAATCCATCCGACCACCTGGTCGCACTGGTGTGACTTCGAGAGTGGTGTCCTGCTCCGCCCTGCAAACTGGGACATGAAGCTAGGTATCGTGGATGAGTGTGTTTCTTGTGCTCTGGCAGCAGGCACAGTTTCACCGCGCCCAGGGCCACGGCCTTTGCGTGCACCATCAGCAGCACGGCCACTTCCCATCCCTTACTGCTCGCCTTGAGCATATTAAATGGTATATATGCTTGCAAGTATGTCACATGTACAGTAGCGCAGGTTTCGTAAGTGTATGCGCAAATAAATTAGACTGAATGTCACAGATATTTAGGATGTGCAAACGTTATACAGGAGATGTAAAGCAGGTAATGTCGCTGTCGCCAGCAGCGAAAAAATTAGACTGAATGTCACTGATATTTAGGATGGACAAACGTTATACAGGAGATGTAGTGCAGGTAATGTCGCTGTCACCAGCGGCGAAAATGTGACACTGAATGTCACTGATTTCGGACACGCTAACATTATACAGGAAATGTAGCGCAGGTAACGTCGCTGTCACCAGCGGCCAAATACTTGCACGCAATTTAGCGCAGGTTGCGCTAATCATATATATGGCAGCCAGATAAAACAATAGTCCTTAAAAGGACTTTTGGGTCTCTAACACCTTTCACCAGTAAACCCTGCCTAAAAAAAAAAAACTATTCCTGTACCTACATTATCTGCCCCTTCTGCTGCAGCTCTCCCTGAATAAGACTAAGCCGAACCACGTGTCATCAGGTGCTATATAGGACCCGATGACGCATTCCGGCCAGCCAATCACTGTAATGCCAGTAACCAACATGGCTACGGCATTATAGTGAGTGCCAGCACCTCTGCGCACATTTATTGGCTGCGTAGCAGCCAACAAACATAGAAACATAGAATGTGTCGGCAGATAAGAACCATTTGGCCCATCTAGTCTAATGTGCGGGGAGGAGACTCGAGCATCGCGGTTGAGCACATGCAGTGTTCGGCCGAACACCGTGATGTGCCGAGCATCGTGATGCTCGAGTAAAAAAGTGTTCGGCCGAGCATGTTCGCCTACCACTAGTGTACACTCATCCCCTTGATGGGGATAAGCACTAGAAATGCCTGCTAAAGCTGGCTGCTGTACCATGTCAACAGTGCATATGAGACACTCTTGTACTAAAGTGCCGCCAGAGGTGCCATGAGCTGTACAGTCCCTAATGGGGAGTATTGGGAAGGGGGGCAAGAAGGACATTTTGCCATCAAGTCCATGGAGGTAGAGTGTGATGTTTCCAAAGAGTAGAAACCTAAAGTTAGTTAAATAGATGGGGGCACAATTATTAAGACCGGTGTTTTAGATGCCAGTCTTAATAAAGCCCCGTAGCTGGCGGAGGATCCGCGGAAGTTATGAAGAGGTGCCGGCCTCTCCATAACTCTGCGCATCAAGCACTAGTTCTAAATGTAATTGTAAGCTTCCGAGCTGTCTTACATTTAGATCTTTTTCTATGCCTAAAACAGAAGTAGAAAATGGTAGACCTGCCGTGAGAGGGGCGAAGTCACAGATAGTGGCGCAATTAACCATTGCGCCACCATCTTCATCTGAAATATGCTTAATTTAGGTGTATTTCAGTATAATAAATGACCTCATGGTGTCTTTCCATGACAACTAAAAAGCATGTGATTAATCTTATAGAGTGAACTCGTCAAGAAGATTGTGCTATAAGAGATTAAACCTTTGTTATAATTCAAATGATGAAACCTCTGGTGAAGAAAAATATGTAAATAGTACTGTAAGTTACAGAAAAGTTGTTTTGTTCCAAAATAATATCTCTGCCTCCCTCTTACTTATTCCTATACCATTCAATACAACCCCTAAGAGTGTGCCCCACCACCTGCATCCCATGACAGGCAACCCCCTCTTAAACACCAATGGTGAAAGTCATCAATTTAGAAAACTGAATAATAACATCTCTAGTATATGGCCAACATAAAGGGGTTGTATGGATTCAGAGCTGAACCCAGACATATCCTCTTTTTCACCCAGGCAGTCCCTATGAGATGACATAAAATGTTCCTATGCTCTCCCTTGCCCTGCGCTAAATCACACAGGGCAACAGGTTTTTCATTAGATTTGGTGACATATCGAGTCTCTGCTAGTTGGAGGCTTCCGTCTAGCAGTGAGTCGGTGACGTCACTGGAACTGATGGGCGGCCTTTAGCGCTGCCCTAGCCTGTAAAACAGGGCAGCGCTAAAGCCCGTCCATTAGTGCCGGTGACATCACAGGCAACACTGCAAGGCAGAAGCCTCCAACTAGCAATGAAAAATATAAAAAAAAGCCCTTGCTCTACGCCCTTTTTCACACAGCTCTGAGATGAGCGCCGATGCTCTGCCTGTATCATGTAGACTACGCGATACAGGGAGAGCATCGGAGCTCATCTCAGAGCTGTGTGAAAAAGCGGATGCCTTTAAGGCATTGAGATCTACTCAGGACCTGTCAGAGATATACCAGTAGATTCTACAGGTTGCCAACTTATAAAGTGTCTTTGTAGTTTTATACAGTGTTATGATGTGCAAGGAATCAGTTTGGCATCCCATGTACCTAATTGCCAGGTGGGCGAGCACATAGTTTGTATCATCCATATGGGAAGGGTGGGTTCCACAACTCCAAAAGACATGGAAGTAATGGAAAGAGACCCTAGGAAAAAACAGTAGAATAGTTAATAGTAAAACAGTTAATGCGATTGAAAAAATATATAAGTCTATCAAATTCAATCAATATGTAAGCACAGGGTTTCCATCCTCTGATATACATACCCCAGTGTACCAACAGATTTTGTAATACAGTTGTCGGCTGTCAGGAGCGGATTGGCCATAGACCCTACAGGGAAATTTCCCAGTGGGCCGATGCCTAGGAGGGCCAGCCAAGTCTTCCTCACGGCCGCCAGCCAGGTTTATAATGATCTATTTCTCTCTTAGACACCTGGCCAGCAGCCGCTGGTGCCCTCCTGAATTCAACTGTATCAACATCCTCAGAACAGCTATACAGTAGAATACTGTGGCGCAGGTGGCAGTATTTTGTGCTGCACTGTGGTATTTGGTCCAGCTGGGGCGGTATATTGTTCTCCACTTTATGGTATTGGTGTCCCTGACTACTTCTGTTGTCCCTGTCTAATTATGTTGCCCCGCTTTCTGTGAATTTGGACCCGTCTGAAACATGGGGCCACTTTTACCTTTATTTCCAGGGCAACTTTTAGTCCCCAGTCCGCCCCTGTCAGCTGTTTATCTTTACTATACACTGAATATGGAATGGCCGGTAATGTAACTTACCTGCAGCCACTAAAATGTAAGGGTCCTTGAGAAGTGTCAAGTAGGATGTCGGTGGAATGTTCTATGAAAGAATTGGAGAAATTGCTTAGTGCCGGGTCTAGCAGTTTTGCAGCTTTTTTTATAATAAGATTTCTATATACTCACCCCCGGAACAAACTTGTCAAATCGCAGCAAACATAGCTGTAGAGCTGTGGATAACAAAGAGAAGTGTGATGAACTCTTAAAGGGGTTGTCCAGGTTGTTTTTCTGTATGGATGGTGTCAAAAGTAACCCCATGCAGCAGGTCACATTTGGATCATGTGCTGCTAGGGGACATGATCTGCAGTGGCGCACATGACAATGGCCATGCATGAACTTTATATGCGAGGACCAGAAGTCCAGATGCTATGGAGACTGAATGGAGAGGTTTTGGAGCAGGTAAGTTTGCTGTCGCTCTGTTCACAGGTCCTGCTGGGCAGATGACATTTAGAAAAAAATCTGGAAATACCCCTTTAAAGTTTTTCAGGATTTAGAATAGTTCATCAATATGATTCAGCAGGGGGACCGATTTCTGCCACCTCCACCAATTGGCTGGTTTCACTAGTTTCATTGTCAGAACCAGGGATCAGAACTAACAGCACTGACACTGTACTGGTAACGAATAGGTCATCAATGGGTAAGTCCAGAAAAAGTCTTTAACACAGGCCAAGGATTGGGCCAATTAAAATGAACAAAAGTAAAGTTCGTTCACAATAATAGATGCATGTAAATGTACAGCTGCTTGTTTGTCATTATATCTTTCATGCAGCACTTGAAATCATCGTAGGGAGAGAATGTTCATTCTTAATCATTTATATGCTGCAATGATCGCTGCTGTATGGGACAGAATGATCATAGTAATAATCATTCATCCCCATGCAGCAGTGATCATTGCTGCATGTAAATAATTGGGAATGAACATTTCTCCTTCTGATCATTACCCACTAAACAGACCTGTGTAAAAGGGTCCAAATGTATCAATAAAACAAATTAATGGGGTTCTTAAAGAATGATATAAAATGGCCATTAGCAACCTGTCCTAGAATGTGAGGGGGACTGGTTGCCACCACTTTCAGAGCTGCCTGGTGAAGGGGGACGGGGGTGAGCAACCTCACAGGAAAACTCATCAACATGCTGAATATGCAAGTGCCAGAGCATAGTGTGTATTGAGAACCTGCCCCATCACCATCCCAGGAGGCTCTGCAATTGCAACCAGTTGTGATCACATTTTAGGACATGTTGCTGAAAGCCATTTTAAATCATTCCCAGAGAACCCCTGTAAAGGGGGCTTCCATATGAACCATTACCAATATCACACAAACTATTGTATCCAATGGATAGATTCAGTAAAGGCATCACCCTCATATGGCACATTACATATAGTATATTGGGTAGTATCATGGAGCAGAGGTATTTTAAAGTCTGGACATTTGTGGACATTTGCCTATTTCCCCTATCCAAAGTTACGGTACAAAACTTTATACTTTATTTCACTTGCACTGTTTAATACTGCAGCATTTTATATGTATGCTGTGATATATATTCTGTTCATTTGCACTGTACTTGTAAGGCTCTGTGGAAAGGGTTAATGAATACTGAGAGACTTTTGGGACTTTGAATAAGAAGCTTGTAATTTTCCACAACTGCCATAGGGTTTAAAGAAAAGCATGTTTTGGGGGTAATAAGTCACTTGTTTACCACTAAAACCAGGTTAATTATGTCTGGAAACTTGTTTATTGTCTTTAATAACTGCTGTGTCATTGCTAATGAGTACCACTAAAGCTCTAATGTAAGCCTATGCCAGACGGGATCGGTAACTTTGTAATTGTTTGTGCTGAGTTTCTCCACTCCACCCTTCTCACTAGAAGGTACCAGTCAATCTAGAAACGGTATATGTTCTGTCTTCATACACGTTCACACAGTGTGCAGTCTGACATTCAGCATAAACTTCCTGTCTTCCAAATAAGAGGACTGTTCTTTGTAATCTAACTTGTTTATTGGTGAGCAGGTTGTTTGATTGGCAGAACAGGATTATTTGATTGATTGGTAAAACAGGAGTATGTATTGGTAAAACTATAAGAATGCAAATAGCAAGTATAAGTATAGATAGCACAGAATTGCATGTACTATAACATTAACAGTAATCAGTAAAAGCACATGGTAAAATGGCTGCCTGTACATAAGATTGCAAGGCTAGCTAACAGAAATAACAGCTTCCCTGAGTAACAGTTATAACTAGATAAACAGCTCTGCATAAAATAATGTCCCTGAAACAAAGGTAGATCTCTCATCACATACAGTCAGGTCCATAAATATTGGGACATCAACACAATTCTAACATTTTTGACTCCATACACCACCCCACCATAATGGATTTGAAAAGTCTCCAGAGTCCAGTCTCCATGATACAGTGCAGAGCTGTCCTATGCATATATCCTTCTCAAACTCCGCCATCCTTGTAAAAGCATACAGTCAGGTCATTAATATTGGGACATCGACACAATTCTAACTTTTTTGGCTCTATACACCACCACAATGGATTTAAAATGAAACAAACAAGATGTGCTTTAACTGCATTTGAGGGTATTTACATCCAAATCAGTTGAACAGTGTAGGAATTACAACAGTTTGCATATGTGCCTCCCACAGAATAATAACCATAAGTGCAAAGGCCGATTCATTGGCCTGTATTTGTGGGAGGGGCTTGGCCACCTACTTCAACGGCCGGCGCCCTCCCACAAGCGTACGTAGTGCAGAGTCCTTTGGAAGCGTGCGCTCGTACCTGGCTGTCCCTTCGGCGGATTGGGTAAGTGCACATGCGTGCGTGCGGTGGTCGGCCCTTTGGTGAGTAGGGGCCGCCATACGCTGGGTCCGCTTCACCAACCGACAGCAGGGGACGGGGCCCCACAGCACGGGGACCCCTCCTGCCCGTTCAACAACGGCACCTCGTCAGCCAGAGGGGGGGGGGATGGAGCCACGCATACGGCACTCCCCTCCTCCGCCGCCCAGGCTCGTGCTCGGCACCGCTCTCCGGCGGGAGGCGGGGCCAGCGGTCACGTGAGGACCCAACCCCCCGCCCGCCTCCCCACCCGCACACAGCCTGCGCTACCCCGCTCCCTCACCTGGTGGGCAGCGCAGTCAGCTGTGGGTCAGCAACATAACTTCCCCAATTGCCAGGGGGTTACACTTTCTCCCCACGCGGCATGTCTGATTAGGCCTCCCCCTATGCCAGGGGGCAGCGCCGTTTCCCCACGTGGTGGAGATGCCCAGCCGGCGGTGGGTCGGCCCCTCGTGGAGTAGGGGGGCACCCCCGCACTGAGCACTCCATCAGGGACCGGTGAGGCCCCCCACGCGGCATTTTTTAGTTTCGGCAAGATAGGGCCCTCGTCGCCGGGGGCCCCCCTGTGTCGACCTCATGCCAGAGGGCTGCGCTGCTCCCCACGCGGCAGAAGTGCTCAGCCGGCGGACGGCGCCACCCTGGGACAGAGGGGACGCCCGCACTGAGCACCCTGTCAGGGACACGCGTTAGCTCTCCACGTGGCACCCGTTTCATGTTTGCGGGGAGTGTCAGCCGTTGCCTAAGATCCATCCCCACTTGGTCCAGGATGCCAGGGAACTCCGCGTTCCCCACGCGGTTTCCGTGGAGCACGGCGGGGCGCGCAACGGCTCGCTCCTCGCCCACATTAAAGTCTGGCACGGGCCGCCGTGCCGCCTAGATAGGTAGGGGTTTCGTCACCAACGTTAGGTACTGGTTAACGTCAATCAAAAAAAAAAAAAAAAAAAAAACACCCTCTCCCACCAGTCACCGTACCTCCCCTCGCGAACACGTCCTGGTAATTGAGCCTCACGCATTGACTGGTTCTTTTGTGTTGTTCCGTTGTTGTTTTCCAGGTTCTAACAGTGGTTAGTCAGAGAAAAGTTGGTTGGATCAATTGATTTTCCTTGTCTACCAAGGTAGTGGGGTACGAGTCGGGGGACGGGAAGTGGCTGTCTTCAGGCTGGTGTCTCATGTTTTTTTTTTACGTACAGGTTGTTTCATTTTCATTAAATACTTCCGTGGAAGTCAGTGCATAGGGATTCTCAGTTGGTAAGTACGTCAGGTCTCCTTGCATGGACTTCCGGGTGGCGGTTCCTGGCCATTCCTTCACGGCTCTTCTGGCATTAGTGTGCATACCTCACGGGAATTGTTCACCCTTTCATTACGTGGTTAGACAGCTGCACGGGTACCAGTGGTCATCCAGGCTAGTCGGTCATATTACGTTACTGTTTTCACAGCTACAATGTCACGTGCGTCAGACATTGTCGAGGCGTCGGTGGACGAGGTCGTAGCACAGACATCCGAGAGGGGCAGTACACCGTCCCTACGTGCTTGGACAATTCCTAGGCTTATGGCGGAGTTGACAAAGCGGGGCGTTCCTTTCCCGGCAACCGCCAGAAAAGCGGAGCTATATCGGCTGTGGAGAGACTCCCTGGTACCCAGTGCCAATGATCCCCCTGCTACTACGATGCAAACATCGCTGACTCAGATACACGTCATGCTAAACAGTCTGACGTCGGCCGTCACATCCATGCAGGCGAGATTGGAGTCTATCGAGGCTCGCAGCGCAGTCGCACCAGTTTCCTCCCTCGAGGTTCCGGTCGCCTCCACCTCTGCCATAGCAGACATTCGTTCTGTCCAGTCCGTCCCCAACGTGACTCCCTCCCACTATGTTCCGCTCAACATCAGGAAAGACATCCTAGAGGGTAGGGATGTCAATCTTGCGTCTCTACTCATAGCCTCCAGGGACCTTTCTGACAATAAGGTCATAGCTTGTGGGGAAGTGTCAGTGGTACTAAGGAGCCGCGACCACCGGCTCAACCGCAAATTGTCAATCCCGGAATTCGTCATGGCGTTTAGCCTTTTTAGGGATGTCATTTGCACTGCCAGGCCGGACAGGAGGGAGGAACTAGACCTATATCTCTTCAGGGTCACAGAGTTGGGTCATAGGTATGGAGGAACCGCGTTCTATGACTACCACTGTTCGTTTGCAGCTAAGGCGGCAGCGGCTCTCTCCCAGTTCCAACACGTTACTGACTGGTCCAACCTGGACACTGAGCTTTTCTGCAGACACTTTGCAGGTCTGAAGGCTCCCTCCTGTTCCGCCTGTCAGTCTATCTTCCACTCTGTCGAGTGGTGCGATAAGTCCACCGTCAGCACGGCGTCCTACCCCTCCAGCTCTGCAGCTGGTCCTCTTGAGGTCTTCAGGCCCCCCAACTCAGTAGACAAGCTGGGCCGGCCCATCATTCAGCTAGGGAGGGCACAGATATGCAACAACTTTAATTACACCTCTTGTAATTTTGGGCAGTGCCGGTTGTTGCATATCTGTACCAATTGTTTTAGGGCCCACCCCCGAGTAGCATGCTCATTAAAATCGGTTAAAAACTACATGAGTGTGGTCAATATCAGCCGTCTACAAGAATACTTGCAAGGTCACCACAACCCTGGGTTTGTACAGTTCCTGGTGTCAGGATTTCACGAGGGCTTCCATACGGGACTGATCACGACTCCAGAGTCCACACATGAGTGCAAAAACCTTCAGTCAGCCGGAAGAAATCCCGCCTCGGTAGACGCACTAATAGAGGCCGAGTTAAGCAAGGGGTTCCTAATCGGTCCCTTTGGGGTGCCCCCTTTTCAACGCTGGAGAGTCAGTCCCGTGGGGGTAGTCACAGGCAAGTTCAGCGGAAAGGAGAGACTCATTATCGACTTGTCGGCCCCACACGGCTCCCAGGTCCCCAGCCTCAACTCCCTCATTCCTTCGGAGGAAGTGGGCATGAGGTATGCTTCGATCGACCAGGCCATCGCTATCATCATGAAAACGGGCCCAGGGTCCTGGTTGTCCAAAGCCGACATATCGGATGCCTTCAAGTTGCTTCCCATCATGCCAGCCCTCTGGCAGTGGCACGGCATCAAGTGGAAAGGCCTGTATTATTTCTCCACTAAGCTCACCTTCGGTTCCAAGAGTAGCCCCTGGCTCTTCGATCAGTTGGCTCAGGCACTCCACTGGATCTTGGCACATAAAGTCCTCTGTGAGTTTGTCATCCACTACTTGGATGACTTCCTGCTGATTGAGAGGCCAGGGGCACTCCCCCTAGGGCTGGGCAAGTTGCTAAGGTGCTTTTCCCAGTTAGGTATCCCGGTGTCCCCCAAGAAAGTAGAAGGCCCGGCCACAGTCATCACCTTTCTGGGCATCGAGTTAGACTCCCAGCGCATGCTAGCTAGATTGCCGGCGGACAAGTTAACAAGGATTAGAGGAGTCATTCACAGGTTCACAGTCACGACCGTGGTCACTAAGGCTGACCTTCAGTCTCTACTGGGCATGTTGAACTTTGCCATGCGCATCATCCCGCAGGGCAGAGCGTTCATATCCCGCCTACTGGCGCTCTTAAGTTCCGCCCCGGAACAGGACAGCCCAGTGTGCTTGGACAGTCAAGCCCTAGCGGACCTCCACATGTGGGACCATTTCCTGAGCCAGTGGAACGGGGTCTCCTTATTTGTACCCGAGCTGTCGTGTCAGTCGCCTACAGTCTTTTCAGATGCAGCTGCGGGCTCTGGGTTTGCCGCCATTTTCGGCACCCACTGGGTGGCAGAAGCATAGCCTGCCGAGGTGGGACAAATCCCGGGGTTCCTCCAGACCTCGGCGCTGTTCGAGCTGTACCCCATCGTGGTGGCCGCCCACATCTGGGGCAATCTTTGGGCGCGTCAGTCTGTTCTGTTCGTAACTGACAACACAGCCGTAGTAGACATTCTCAACAGTGGGCTGTCAAAATCCAGCCCAGTCATGTGTTTCCTCAGACGGTTAGTGCAGCTCTCCCTGCAACACCACTTTCATGTTTTTAGTGCGCATGTGCCAGGTGCGCAAAACGGGGCTGCTGACGCCTTGTCGAGGGCTAACTTCTCCCGTTTTTTTCAGATTATGCCAGATGCGACAGGCGCCACCATCCCTCCTCTCGAGTCCTTAAGGCTAGTGTAACCGACCACCTTGAGACGGCCCACGCTCTAATACGCCATTCCCTCTCGCCTAACACGACCAGGGCGTACAACACCGGGTGGAAGACGTTCTGCAGGTTTCGAGGGGAATGTCCTCAGGGGGACTCCAGTTTTCCATTGTACATCCTGGCGTTCATTGGTTACTGCCACTCAGTGCGCAAGCTCTCCCACGCTACAGTGAGGTCGTACCTGGCGGGAGTGCAACACTTCCTCTCTGTTAGCCATCCCGAATTAGCATCAGTGTTCACCATGCATGCTGTCAAAGCCGCCCTCAAGGGTTTGAGCAAGTGCGGGCCTCAAAGCCAAGTACGCAGGCAACCGGTCACCGGCCCTCTTTTCCGCAAACTGTCCGACGCCTTGGACGGTAATCCTTTCGGGGTTTTGCCCATCTTGGTACTTAAATCCGCCATCTATTTAACCTTTTACGGCTTCCTGAGACCTGGGGAGTTTACCTGTTCGCCAGGCAGCAGCAGGTTCCTCACCGTCAGCCAACTGGTCCAGAACTCCGACGGGTTCATATTACTGCTCAAGACATCTAAGACCTCCCAGTTGGGCCCCCCTGTCCAGGTATCCTTCTTTCCCACAGCACATCAATGGTGTCCCGTCACGGTGCTTCGTCAGTTACGGTCTGCCTTGTCCGAGGCCGGACCGAACAGTCCTTTGTTACCCTTCGGGGTGGTTCCGCTCACCACCCACCAGTTCATATCCCATGTAAGGTCACTAGTGGCCAGCGCGGGCGGTGACCCTGCCACCATTTCGGGTCATTCGTTCCGCATAGGTGCGGCATCCGCGGCCTCCAAGAACCGAGTGCCGGCGCATGTCATTCAGAAACTGGGGCGTTGGCACTCGTCTTGTTTCAACCGTTACATACCGCGCCCCGAAACCGAAATGTCGGCAGCATTTCAAACTTTAGCTTTGTAACGACTTTGCAATAAATCGCTTCTGCCTACCAGTATGTCTTTTGCCCTCTTTCAGGCGTCCCTCCACGACACGGTCACGGCACAACTCTGACCGCTTAGGGGTAGGGTAGCCCAGGTAGGACAGACACGTACTTGGTTGCCACGACCACAAATCAAACTTTCACTTTTTAATACTTGGTTGCAAACCCTTTGCAGTCAATTACAGCATGAAGTCTGGAACACATAGACATCACCAGATGCTGGGTTTCATCCCTGGTGATGCTCTGCCAGGCCTCTACTGCAACTGTCTTCAGTTCCTGCTTGTTCTTGGGGCATTTTCCCTTCAGTTTTGTCTTCAGCAAGTGAAATGCATGCTCAATCGGATTCAGGTCAGGTGATTGACTTGGCCATTGCATAACATTCCACTACTTTCCTTTAAAAACTCTTTGGTTTCTTTTGCAGTATGCTTTGAATCATTGTCCATATGCACTGTGAAGCGCCGTCCAATGAGTTCTGAAGCATTTGGCTGAATATGAGCAGATAATATTGCCCGAAACACTTCAGAATTCATCCTGCTGCTTTTGTCAGCAGTCACATCATCAATAAATACAAGAGAACCAGTTCCATTGGCAGCCATACATGCTTCACTAATGAGGTGGTATGCTTAGGATCATGAGCAGTTCCTTTCCTTCTCCATACTCTTCTCTTCCCGTCACTCTGGTACAAGTTGATCTTGGTCTCATCTGTCCATAGGATGTTGTTCCAGAACTGTGAAGGATTTTTTAGATGTCGTTTGGCAAACTCTAATCTGACCTTCCTGTTTTTGAGGCTAACCAATGGTTTACATCTTGTGGTGAACCCTCTGTATTTACTCTGGTGAAGTCTTCTCTTGATTGTTGACTTTGACACACATACACCTACCTCCTGGAGAGTGTTCCTAATCTGGCCAACTGTTGTGAAGGGTGTTTTCTTCACCAGGGAAAGAATTCTTCGGTCATCCACCACAATTGTTTTCCGTGGTCTTCCGGGTCTTTTGGTGTTGCTGAGCTCAGCGGTTCATTCCCTCTTTTTAAGAATGTTCCAAACAGTTGTTTTGGCCACGCCTAATGTTTTTGCTATCTCTCTGATGGGTTTGTTTTGTTTTTTCAGCCTAATGATGGCTTGCTTCAGTGATAGTGACAGCTCTTTGGATCTTATTCTGAGAGTTGACAGCAACAGATTCCAAATGCAAATAGCACACTTGAAATGAACTCTGGACCTTTTATCTGCTCATTGTAATTGGAATAACGAGGGAATAACACACACCTGGCCCTGGAACAGTTGAGAAGCCAATTGTCCCATTACTTTTGGTCCCTTAACAAGTGGGAGGCACATATGAAAACTGTTGTAATTTCTACACCGTGCACCTGATTTGGATGTAAATACTCTCAAATTAAAGCTGACAGTCTGCAGTTAAAGCACATCTTGTTTGTTTCATTTTAAATCCATTGTGGTGGTGTATAGAGCCAAAAAAGTTAGAATTGTGTCGATGTCCCAATATTAATGACCTGACTGTATGCTTTTACAAGGATGGCGGAGTTTGAGAAGGATATATGCATAGGACAGCTCTGCACTGTATCATGGAGACTGGACTCTGGAGACTTCTTTCCCAGGATGCTTTGCACTCCACAATGCTTTGCACCACCCACAATACAGCAGTCTTAGCAGCAAGAAAAACAAGGTGCAATACAATTTAACACCGCTAGATGGTGCTATTACCACAGTAATCACCACAGAAATAGCAAACTAAAGCAGACGTGAAATAGAATTTTCCCTAACCCAGCTGGGCAGAACACTCCCCAGCTGGTGTCAACAGACGCCACCACTAGGTCCCTCAGGTGAAAACAATAAAACAAGCTCAGTTACTGGCCTGAGGAATAGCATACACTAGCCAAACTTCCATATCCTGACTTTGGCCTTGCGAACGCTCCCATCCTTTCTTGGGAATGTGTTAGTAATGAGGCCCAGTGGCCACTCATTCTGGTGCGACTGGCTGTCTTTCACGAGCATGACATCCCCAGGTCTGATGTTTGGCTTGTTAGTTTGCCACTTCACTCTAGATTGTAAGGTGGAGATATATTGCTTCCTGCACCTGTCCCAGAAGACATTAGAAAGACTTTGCACCTGCCTCCATTGTTGTCTATAGAGATCTTTGTCATTATATTCTCCCAGAGGAGCATTCAGGGTGCTGGTCTTCTGTGTGAGTAACATGGCAGGGGTGAGGATAGTAAAATCTTCAGGGTCACTGGAAAGGGTAGTCAACGGTCTTGCATTCATGATGGCTGAGACTTCCGCCAAGAATGTGGTCAAACTTTCATGTGTGAGTCTCATACTCCCCACTTACAATAAGATTGAATCCAAGATTTTCCTTGCTACCCCTATCATCCTTTCCCAGACTCCGCCCATATGAGAAGAATTAAGCAGATTAAAGGTCCAGGTGCATCCTTGCTCATTTAAGTATCTTTCCACGTTGGCAGTGTCTAAGTTAGGAGGAATTTGAAGTTCTTTTACTGCTCCCAAAAAATTTGTACCTCTGTCTGAACTAATATGCTTCACGGGCCCTCTAATAGCAATAAACCGTTAAAGTGCATTTATGAAACTTGAAGTGACCATGGATTTGATCACTTCCATATGGACAGCTCTGCTGGACATACAAGTAAACATGACCACCCAGCACTTTGCACTGGCGTGAATACCTCTAGTGTGCCATGTAGCCACTAACCAAGGATCGAATACATCCAGACCAACGTTGGTGAAAGGAGGATTTGTACTGAGTTTCTCAGTTGGGAGACTGGCCATCTTTGGGTTCTGGAACATGCCACGAAGTTTGCGACAGGTAACGCAGTTGAAGATGAGCTTTCTCACACACCTCTTTGCTCCAACTATCTATAGTCCGGCAGTTTGTATATTCTCTTCGGTAAACAATTGTCCCTGGTGTTTCACTTGAACGCGGTGATGTCGCACGAGCAGGGTCGTGAGGTGATGTCTGGGAATTATTACAGGATGTTTCTGCACGAATTTCACTTTGGCTTCTTTAAGACGGCCTCCTATTATTATCAACACATTTTGGTCAATGATGGAATCAAGCTTCTTCCTTGGAAACTGTTTGACCTTTGCTGAGGTAGTCTATTTCGTTAGCATAACATTCACGTTTTATCGTGCAAATTATTATGTTTTTGGCCTTTTCTAGATTAGCAGCAGTAAAGGCATGTCTGCAGTGATGCCAACCTTTGCAGGACTTCTGGATCACAGGTAATGTCGACTTGTAAGACTGGGCTATATGAACTAGACAGGCTATAGCACGAACGAGCGACATCCAGGTGGAGAACCTGTTGAAACGATGGGACTTGAACTGGTGGTCCGAAGTCACTGTACGTAGAACCGATACTTCAGGTCGGATTTATTCATCGGCATCTGGGTCTACCAATTCGAACATGTCGGATCCGATGCTGCAAGACGTTGAACGGTACAGGATTGCAGGACCCGTAAACCATGTTGTGTCCTTAAGGTGGTTCGCTGCGACAGATCTAGTCACATGGTCCGCAGGATTATGCTGTGTAGGCACATAGTGCCACTGTTTAGGACAAGTGGATCTCCTGATCCTTAGCACCCGATTGCAGACGTAGACGTAAAAGCGTCTGGTTTCATTGCAAATATATCCTAGGACTACCTTGCTGTTCATATAAAACTTGAATTTATGGATTTCCAGGTTCATTCCTGATGTTATAGGTTCAGCCAACTCAACTGCAAGCACAGCAGGGTAGAGTTCCAGTCTGGGTATCAGTATCATGTGTTCGCAGAGTGGTGCTAGTTTGGTCCGGCTGATGACAAATCCTATATGGCATTGTTCTTTAACATCAATGGTCTTTAGGTATGCTATGGCAGTAATCGCCTTGACTAAAACATCGCAGAAGATATACAGTCTTTGCATCTTCAGTTGATGGCATGGAATCATAGGGTCGTGCTACGTCAAAGCTTCGAGAGACTTCTTCCAACCTGTCCACAGGTCCTTTTTTTCAGTGGGAAGCAGACCATCCCAATCAGACATCTTTGTGGTCTCTTAACATCATTTTACCTTGGATGGTAACAGGTGCTATGAATCCCAGAGGATCATACAAGCTGTCTATGGTGGACAGAACTCCTCTACGTGGGAAGGGCTTTTCTTCCTTGCTGATTTGGAAGGTGAATGTGTCTGCCTTTAAATCCCAGAGAAAACTGAGGCTCCGCTGCATGGGAAGGGAGTCGGTGCAAAGATCCAAGTCCTTTAGATCGCTTAAATGATCTTCGGGTGAGAAGGCATCCATTAACGCACGGCTGTTGGAGGCAATTTTGTGCAACCTCAAATTAAATAGATCGAGCATTTCTTGAGCCCTTTTCAGGAGACTGATTGCGGTCTTGTTCGTGGATGTAGATTTCAAGCAGTCATCCACGTACAAATCTTTTTCCACAAAGGATCTGACATCTGACCCATACTTTGCTTCACCCTCTCCGGCTGAATGTCTGAGACCGTAGATAGCGACTGTAGGGGAAGGACTGTTTCCGAAGATGTGCACTCTCATTCGGTACTCTACAATGTCTTCATTGGGGTCGTTGTTGCGGTACCAGAAGAACCTCAAGTCGTTTCTATGTTATTCCTTGACGAGGAAGCATTGGAAGATATGTTGTATGTCGGCCATAAATGCCACGGAATCTCTGTGGAAGCGTAGAAGTGCCTCCAGAAGTCTGTTGTTGAGGTCTGGACTACACAGTAAGACATCATTTAGCGAGACACCTTCGCACCTGGCGCTCTAGTGGAATACTACTCGTATCTGCCCTGGTTTTTTAGGATGATACATGCTGAATTTGGGTAAGTACCAACACTCCTCGGAGTCTTGGAGCATGGGTGCCATTTCTGCATGGTTGTTCTGAAATATTATTTCCATGAAGGTAAAGAAATGTTCTCTCATCTCTGGTGTCCCCTGAAGTTTGTGCTTGAGTGAGATAAATTGACTGTAGACAAGTTCTTTGTTGTTAGGTAAGCGTTGACTCCAGGGTTTAAACGGTAACGGTGCGAGCCAGCTTTTTGACTTGTCTTTTACTATTCCTTGATCCATGATCTCCAAGAACAGCCTGTCTTCTATAGACATTGCGACCCTGTTGTCTTCTCTTGTCGTGTGGAAATTTGTGCGCCCGAATTGATCTTGCTCACCATCGCAGGCGTGGTCTTCAAAGGAGGTATCTGCGAAAGGACAAGGCACAGGAGCGCTGTGTGGCAATTCTTTTATCAGGAAACTGCTTTGACATGGCTGGAATAAGGAAAGACGTCCATTTTTAAGTGTGCTGGTGAGCATACTGTTGACTGAGGTCTGCTTGTGTGATCCTCTTAGACAGACATCTCCTATGACGACCCATCCTAGGTCAAGTCTCTGGGTGTATGGAACATTCTGGGGACCATTAATCTGTGCTCTTGCCTTGTGAACTCATAGTAGGTCTCTTCCAAAGAGCAAGACTATTGGGGATTTTGGGTCCAGTTCTGGTATCAGGTGACCTATGTGCCTCAGGTGGGGGTGGTATGCCGCTACCTCTGGTGTAGGTATCTCAGACCGGTTGTCAGGTATGTGATTGCACTCCACTATGGTTGGCAGTAACAAGCAGGTCTGACCATCTATGGCCTCCACCTTGTACTCACTTGCTTTCCTCCCCACTATCTCAATGGTACCTGCACATGTCCTTAAGGAGTAGGGAGAACAGGGCCCTACAATGTTGAAGGTGTCAACGAAGGTGGATTTAGCTAAAGACCTGTTGCTTTGATCATCTAAGATTGCATATACCTTGATCGCCTTATCTCGGTGGGCGACCGGATAAACTCTGACAAGGCAGATTTTTGAGCAGAACTTCCCTCCTGCGAGTCCTTTACAGATCTCTGTACAGTGAGAAGTGACTACTTTGGTGTCTTTGTCAGTGTCTATCTGCTTCCCGTTATGTTCCTCTGCTTGGGATGATACCTGAGAGGGTGGTCCAGGTTGTAAAGCCATGTTGTGTTCTGTGCTACCGCATTCTGTGCATGTCACACTGAATTTACAGTTCCTGGCGAAGTGCGATGTTGTAGCGCAGCACCTGAAGCAGATGTTGTTTTCTTTGAGGAATTCTTTGCGGTCCTCTAAAGACTTCTCCCTGAAGGCTCTGCATTTTAGTAGAGGATGTGGTTTCTTGTGCAGGGGACATTTTTTTGGTAAGATCTTTGAGTTTATTCTCTTCTTGAGAAGACTTAAAGGGCCTGTAAGGAGAACCTGTGGAGGCAGCATTAGTTTTGTGGACTTCCACTGGTGTTTTATGAGGTTTGACACCAGGGGTAGTGGGACATGACAATGTAAAGTCAATCCTCGCCTGTTCGGCGACAAAGTCTAAAAACACCACGAGGGGGGGGGGGATGGTAGAATATGAAACCGTTTATAATGGTAACCATGCGTGATCCACTTCTTTTGTAGATTATAAGGGAGTTTTTGGACAATCGGAATGACACCTCTGGTGGTGTCCAGGAATGCTAGCCCAAAATAATAGCAGTCAGACATCATTAACCTGATCAATCACTGTTTTTGGTAGAAATGATATTTCTACATGGCAAATAATTTACTAGCAGGTGTAGTAGAGTAATAGAAACCCAACAGACCCAACAGTCATGACATGCATGCTGCTGATTCTGTGTAATTGAATCACTAATTGAAAGGGGCATGTTCAAAATAATAGCAGTGTGGAGTTCAATGAGTGAGGTCATTCATTCTTTGAAAAACATGTGGCAATTATTGCCCTTATTTAAGGAAGGAAGGCATCAAATTTTGTACATGCTGGTTACAGTGCATTTATCTCTGAAAATGGGTTGTTCCAGACATTGTTCAGAATAACAGCATACCTTGATTAAAAAGGTGATTGGAGAGGGGAAAACATATAAAGAAGTGCAAAAATGATAGGCTGCTCAGCTAAAATGATCACAAATGCTTTAAAATGGCAACCAAAACCTGAAAGACGTGGAAAAAAGCGAAAAACTACCATTCAAATGGATAGAAGAATAGCCAAAATGGCAAGGACCTGAGTTAGAATTAGAAGAGGCCTTTGTGAAGCCAAACTATCTGCAAGAAGCTCCCGCAAAGTCCCACTGTTGAAAAAAAGGACATGTGCTAATGAGGCTACAATTTGCCAAAGAGCACATTGACTGGCCTAAAGAGAAATGGCGCAACATTTTGTGGACTGATGAAAGAAAGATTGTTCTTTTTGCGTCTAGTGGCCGGAGACAGTTTGTCAGATGACCCCCAAACACTGAATTCAAGCCATAGTACACTGTGAAGACATCATGATATGGGGATGTTTCTCATACTAAGGTGTTGGGCCTATTTATCGCATACCAGGGATCATGGATCAGTTTGAATACATCAGAATACTTGAAAAGGTCATGCTGCCTTATGCTGAAGAGTAAATGCCCTTAAAATGGGTGTTCCAACAAGACAACGACCCCAAACACACTAGTAAACGTGCAACATCTTGGTTCCAGACCAACAAGATTGACGTTATGGAGTGGCCAGCCCAATTCTTGGATCTTAATCCAATAGAAAACTTGTGGGGTGACATCAAATATGCAGTTTCTGAGGCAAAACCAAGAAATAGAGAAGAACTGTGGAATGTAGTCCAATCATCCTGAGCTGGAATAACTGTTCACAGGGGCCAGAAGTTGGTTGACTCCATGCAACCCAGATGTACAGCAGTTCTCAGAAACAGTGGTTATACAACTAAATATTAGTTAAGTGATTCAAAGGAAAGCAAAATCTTCAAACATTTTTCAGTTTATAGAAAGTTTGATGGACAGGCACTCAAACAACTGGACATTAAAAACACTGAGATGCTGACAGACTTTGATGTAGTTGGGTGTGCAATGTGCACCTTTATTTAGTATAACTAATAATATATAGATACAAAATTGATAAAATATATAGAATGGTATATAAAATGTAAAAAAGATGGGTAGAAGGTGATATGCAAAACACTATATATATAACATTGAGAAAATTTAAAAATACAAAATACGATCAGTCCTGATGTAGTAAAAAAGAGTCTTTGAAGTAAAAACAGCCAGAAAGATATCCAGACGTCAGTCTAAGATTTTGACAACTGTGTCCAAGATGTGTCCATTTTCACAACTATAAAAGTCTCTGATTGCCCCGGAGGGGGAGGGTTATACCCGTTAGTAGGGGGTATAGTGATGTAGTTAGGTCAGAGAAGGGGGAAAATAAGTCCCTTCAGAATGATCTGCCCCTTGAAATGTTCAGGAGAAAACACCCTCTATATTAGGGTGACACGGACCTCTCCTTTATGATAGACATAACTTGAAACAGAGGTATTGAATGCTGGGCATGTATTAGCAATGTGTGGTGTCCCACACTGAACCGGTATAGTGCCCTAATACCCTTGATACCTTTGATTCCCCCTGTTTAGACCCACATTTCTACTCTCAAACAGACTCACATCATTATAGACTAAGACTACCTACTTCAAAGAAGATCATAATCATCACACAGCAGACAACCAATCATATCAATAACATTAAATTCATCTAAAATTACCCACACAGACCTTTTATCAGTATAGGACTACTAGTTCCATCCAGCTAGACTTAATGCGAAAGATATCATATAACACATACACTCACCTAAAGAATTATTAGGAACACCTGTTCTATTTCTCATTAATGCGATTATCTAGTCAACCAATCACATGGCAGTTGCTTCAATGCATGTAGGGTTGTGGTTCTGGTCAAGACAATCTCCTGAACTCCAAACTGAATGTCAGAATGGGAAAGAAAGGTGGGCTACAACAGCAGAAGACCCCACCGGGTACCACTCATCTCCACTACAAATAGGAAAAAGAGGCTACAATTTGCACAAGCTCACCAAAATTGTTGCCTGGTCTGATGAATCTCGATTTCTGTTGAGACATTCAAATGGTAGAGTCTGAATTTGGCGTAAACAGAATGAGAACATGTATCCATCATGCCTTGTTACCACTGTGCAGGCTGGTGGTGGTGGTGTAATGGTGTGGGGGATGTTTTCTGGGCACACTTTAGGCCCCTTAGTGCCAAATGGCCATCGTTAAAATGCCACGGGCTACCTGAGCATTGTTTCTGACCATGTCCATCCCTTCATGACCACCATGTACCCATCCTCTGATGGCTACTTCCAGCAGGATAATGCACCGTTTCACAAAGCTCGAATCATTTCAAATTGGTTTCTTGAACATGACAATGAGTTTACTATACTAAAATGGCCCCCACAGTCACCAGATCTCAACCCAATAGAGCATCTTTGGGATGTGGTGGAACGGGAGCTTCGTGCCCTGGATGTGCATCCCTCAAATCTCCATCAACTGCAAGATGCTATCCTATCAATATGGGCCAACATTTCTAAAGAATGCTATCAGCACCTTGTTGAATCAATGCTACGTAGAATTAAGGCAGTTCTGAAGGCAAAAGGGGGTCCAACACCGTATTAGTATGGTGTTCCTAATATTTCTTTAGGTGAGTGTATATCAATTATATTATTCCTGACGCATCAGCATTTAACATTATGAGGCCTATATATACATACAGTGGGATACGAACGTTTGGGCAACCTTGTTAATCGTCATGATTTTCCTGTATAAATCGTTGGTTGTTATGATAAAAAAATGTCCGTTAAATATATCATATAGGAGACACACACAGTGATATTTGAGAAGTGAAATGAAGTTTATTGGATTTACAGAAAGTGTGCTATAATTGTTTAAACAAAATTAGGCAGGTGCATAAATTTGGGCACTGTTGTAATTTTATTGATTCCAAAACCTTTAGAACTAATTATTGGAACTCAAATTGGCTTGGTAAGCTCAGTGACCCCTGACCTACATACACAGGTGAATCCAAATATGAGAAAGAGTATTTAAGGGGGTCAATTGTAAGTTTCCCTCCTCTTTTAATTTTCTCTGAAGAATAGCAACATGGGGGTCTCAAAACAACTCTCAAATGACCTGAAGACAAAGATTGTTCACCATCATGGTTTAGGGGAAGGCTACAGAAAGCGGTCTCAGAGATTTCAGCTGTCTGTTTCCACAGTTAGGAACATATTGAGGAAATTGAAGACCACAGGCTCAGTTCAAGTTAAGGCTCGAAGTGGCAGACCAAGAAAAATCTCAGATAGACAGAAACAACGAATGGTGAGAACAGTCAGAGTCAACCCACAGACCAGCACTAAAGACCTACAACATCATCTTGCTGCAGATGGAGTCACTGTGCATCGTTCAACCATTCGTCGCACTTTACACAAGGAGATGCTGTATGTGAGAGTGATGCAGAGGAAGCCTTTTCTCCGCCCACAGCACAAAAAGTGCCACTTGAGGTGGGCTAAAGCACATTTGGACAAGCCAGCTTAATTTTGGAATAAGGTGCTGTGGACTGATAAAACTAAAATTGAGTTATTTGGCCATAACAAGGGGCTTTATGCATGGAGGATAAAGAACACAGCATTCCAAGAAAAACACCTGCTACCTACAGTAAAATATGGTGGTGGTTCCATCATGCTGTGGGGCTGTGTGGCCAGTGCAGGGACTGGGAATCTTGTCAAAGTTGAGGGACGCATGGATTCCACTCAGTACCAGCAGATTCTGGAGACCAATGTCCAGGAATCAGTGACAAAGCTGAAGCTGCGCCGGGGCTGGATCTTTCAACAAGACAACGACCCTAAACACTGCTCAAAATCCACTAAGGCTTTTTTACAGAGGAACAAGTACAATGTTCTGGAATGGCCATCTCAGTCCCCAGACCTGAATATAATTGAAAATCTGTGGTGTGACTTAAAGAGAGCTGTCCATGCTCGGAAGCCATCAAACCTGAATGAACTAAAGATGTTTTGTAAAGAGGAATGGTCCAAAATACCTTCAACCAGAATCCAGACTCTCGTTGGAGCCTACAGGAAGCGTTTAGAGGCTGTAATTTCTGCAAAAGGAGGATCTTCTAAATATTGATTTCATTTCTTTTTTGTGGTGCCCAAATTTATGCACCTGCCTTATTTTGTTTAAACAATTATAGCACACTTTCTGTAAATCCAATAAACTTCATTTCACTTCTCAAATATCACTGTGTGTGTCTCCTATATGATATATTTAACTGACATTTTTTATCGTAACAACCAACGATTTATACAGGAAAATCATGACGATTAACAAGGTTGCCCAAACTTTTGCATCCCACTGTATATATATCTTCAGATATAAATACTGCCATTACTTTATTCTCCTACCGTATGTTTTATTGTTCTTTCATTCCTGTTTCACCTATAATATTACTTACATATCCTTCATTTTTATAATTTTTTACTATCTTTTATCCCATTTCATCATTTTTGGTATTTTTTTTATTTTTTTTTATTACTATCATTATAATTACCAACATCTAGAGTGGAACTTATTTGTTTATTCATAACATCATTCATGACCTTTTTTATGTTCTTAAACAACTTTTATTGGATAATTGCATGACTAGATAATTACATGCAACTAGAAGGTATTTAAAGCCCATAGTAAGAGTATGCAGGTACCACTGATGAAGGGGAAGGACACTTTTGTAACCGTTCTAAGAACCCTGCATATCCTAGATTAGCACCGGTTGATCTCACACAATGATTCAGTTACAGGAGATCTTGATCTCTAGATAACGAACAGACCATTATTATACCGCCTATTGTTTACACCCCCTGCTGACGAGGACATCAATACATCTGGTGACGTCACCGCCACGTGGGATGCCGGCAGAGGAGACGCGCGCACTACCCGCGAGCCGCTTAGGAGCCGCCGTCACACGCTGAACACAGGACCATCATCGACAGACTGCGGGGGAATCAAAGGTATCAAGCGTATTAGGGCACTACACCGGTTCAGTGTGGGACACCACACGTTGGTAATACATGTCCAGAATTATTCAATACCTCTGTATCAAGTTATGTCTATCATAAAGGAGAGGTCCGTGTCACCCTAATATAGAGGGTGTTTTCTCCTGAACATTTCAAGGGGCAGATCATTCTGAAGGGACTTATTTTCCCCCTTCTCTGACCTAACTACATCACTATAACCCCTACTAACGGACATAACCCCCCCTCCCCTCCGGGCAATCAGAGAATTTTATAGTTGTGAAAATGGACAGCCTATGAAGATTTCACTTATCACTTAGACTGACGTCTGGATATCTTTCTGGCTCTTTTTACTTCGAAGACTCTTTTTTACTATCTCAGGACTGATCGTATTTTGTATTTTTACATTTTCTCAATTTTATATATTTTATATCATCAAAATTTTGTGCATATCACCTTCTACCCATCTTTTTTACATTTTATATACCATGCTATATATTTTATCATTTTTTTATCTATATATTATTAGTTATACTAAATAAAGGTGCACATTGCACACCCAACTACATCCGAGTCTGTCCACATCTCAGTGTTTTTAATATCCAGTTGTTTGAGTGCCAGTCCATCAAACTTTCTTTGTCCTTCCAACTCCATTTATCCTGGTTTGGGTGAACCAGTTGGACAGTAGCTTCTCATCCAGTACACTAGTTAGGTGAGCCACCTCAACAGTCTGTTTTGTACTATTTTTCAGTTTATATAATACAAACACTACTTTTTTTTTTTTGAACAGTCTAATATTCACTTTTCTAACAAAAAAATTTAGAGGAACATTACACATTTGATGTTTTTCTTCATGTTTTGATTTGGTATAGAATGTGTAGTGTTCCTAATGCATTTGCCTGTATGGAAATAAAAGCTATTAGAAGGATTTTGAGCTTTATTCACTTTTTTAAACACACTGTTATTATTTTGAACACAACTGTAAAGCATTTTCTATAGCTTCTATTGACCCATAAATTGACCCATATCACTCATCAAATCTTTCCTACACCATCTTTAGGCCTTTGCTCGGATAGTTTTATGTTAATGTCTGATTCTTTTGGCGTGTTCAGCGGACTCACTTCCAAGCCACTTTACCAAGAGATCTAATTCCTCACTACAGGAAAGATCTAAGTCCCTTATGGCGTTCTGGAAAGAGACTCACAATGCCCTGTAGTTCTCGGGGAGATCGGTTAACTTTATAAGTCCTTTGGTAACCAGCTCCTGTTTAGCAAAGAACTTAGCGAAGTCCATGGCGGCCTGGTTAGCGCCAATACTACCCGGTGTGTTGTTGTTATGCTGCGTGTATGGTGAATCACCAGACCTTTTAGGGGTTTCTGGCTTAAGGAAGTCTGCATAATGCCGTTCTGACGCAAAGGGTGTCCTTTTAAGGTGAAGCGAAGGTTGTAGCTTTCATTCTTCAGGGCGGTAGTTTTGGTCAGCATCGTATTGTCGCATACCGTCCTGCTAGAGGTTCTGTGGTTCAAAGAAGGATCTTTGACACTCTGTATAACCTGGCAGGTATACTGGATCATAGTTGTCATCTGTCTTGGGCTGCTGATGGACATATTATGAGACACGCTGTGCTGGATCTGGTTGCTCTAGGTCTGGCCCAAGTACTTTGCTGTGTTTCTCGGATCCGGGGAAGTCCATGGCTTCTAGGAACTCTGCTTTGGCTTTTGCAGCTGCCGCTTCTTTCTCTGCGGTGAGTTTCTCTAGTGACGTTTGCAGGCATGCTGTCTCTTCTTCCAGTGCCACTTACAGGCGTACTCTCTCTTCTTCCAGTAACGCTCTATTTTTTTCCTTTTACGCTTGCAGGCATGCTCTCTCCTCTTCAAGTAACGCTCTCTCTTTTTCCTTTGACGCTTGCAGGCATGCTCTTTCTTCCTCCAATAACGCTCTCTCTTTTTCATTTGATGCTTGCAGCCATTCTCACTCTTTTTCCCTTAATGCTCTCTCTTTCTTTAGTGGCATCTCTTGTGCAGCAATGGAAGATCTTACTTTTGCAGCCTCAGCATCTGCACAGGCGATAGCAGCCTTTTCTTTTATTGAGGACTTGCTAGAGCAGCTTGCTCATGACCTGGTCCTGTATGATGATGCCTGGCTAGCAGACATTGTTTGCGTTTTGCTGGCTGCTTAATGTCTCTGTGCGTACTCAGTCTAGGTAGGAATGGACTTCAGCTTGGTCTGGATCGTGCTGCACTTGCTGGGGTCTGTACTCTCACTTCTTGTGACTGTATGTCAGCTGCTGCAATCTTGTACGCAGGACCGCGTGTGTGATGGCGGCTCCGTATAGTCAGATCCACTATTGCTGGTGACTAGCATCTGTTTTACTGTTCTGTCTTCATACACATTCACACAGTGTGCAGTTTGACATTCAGCATAAACCATTCCTGGCTTCCAAATAAGAGGATTGTTCTTTGTAATCTAACTTGTTTATTTGTAAATGGGTTGTTTGATTGGCAGAACAGGATTATTTGATTGATTGGCAAAACAGGAGTATGTGATGGTAAAACTATAAGAATACAAATAGCAAGTATAAGTATAGATAGCATAGAATTGCATGTAGTATAACATTAACAGTAATCAGTGATGACTGCCTGTACATAAGATTGCATGGCTAGCTAACAGAAATAACAGCTTCCCTGAGTAACAGTTATAACTAGCTAAACAGGTCTGCATAACATAATGTCCCTGAAACAAAGGTAGATCTCTCACCAAATATGATTTTACAAGGATGGTGGAGTTTGAGAAGGAGATATGCATAGGACAGCTCTGGACTGTGTCATGGAGACTTTACTCTGGAGACCTCTTTGCACTCTACAATGCTTTGCACCACCCACAATACAGCAGTCTTAGCAACAAGAAAAACAAGGTGCGATACAATTTAACACCATAGATGGTGCTATTACCACAGTAATCACCACAGAAATAGCAAACTAAAGCAGACGTGAAATATAATTTTCCCTAACCTAGCTGGGTAGAACAGTATATAAGGAGAGCAGTCAGAGCCACTAGTGTTCTGTAGTTAGGGACCAGTGCTTGGAGGAGGAGACTCATGCCAATATGCATGAGCGACTGGAAGAGGATGCTGAGATGGGGACGCTGAGCCACAGACCATGGGTCACGAGCCCTGTGACCAAGGAGCCACCTGGACTACTGAGCTACAGACTGTGGGCCTTCAGCCTTTGGCCAGGGTACCAGCCTTCTGAGAGAGAGAGGGACAGCTAACTAAGGCCTTTCCTCAGCATCAAACCCTTCTTCTGCTAGGGTGGAGACTGGAGAAGCCAGCCCTATGCCTTGCCAGTATTATTTTGCACCTGAATTCCTCCAGTAAAGAACCAAACTGGTTTACTGCAGACCCTGACTCTCTGGACTTATTTTGCATTGGGGTGAACCATGTCTTACCATCCCTTCCGGAGAGCAGCAACACGTGGTGACACCTCGACAGTGATTGGGGGAGCCAGCGTAGCATTGGCGCCAAACCCGGCTGCTATAATTGTAGCTATCTTGTAGCCTATGCTGGTAACTATAATAGGTGCAGGTGTAGAAGTAGCGTCTGAAGGGGCTGAAGACACCAGTATTATAGATGTCATATGATAAGGAAACCTATTACAGCATTTGCATTTGGGCCCAAGTGCTTCAAGCTAAGCCTTTGCTGAGAACATCCAGAGAAGAAAAGGTGGTAGGACTACTTGCGGACATAAAAGGATAATTTGGGAAATATCTTTAATAAGCTGTTCTTCCAAGCCTTATGATACAGCTCATTTATTAAGACTGGCAATTTACACACTGGTCTTAATTGTCTTTGCACTGCTGAAGGAACCACCGCAGGCCTCTACATAACTTTGGTGCTTCCTCCAGTAGGAAATGTGAAAATATTAAATCTACATCGGCTTCCTTGCTGTCACTGGGAAGTTTAGGGCTTCACTATCCCTAACTGAGTGTTGTGTATATCACTTAATCCTAACATTGAGGATGCAAAGAGGAGTAGGAAGAATGCTGTAACCCCTGGCTCCAAGGCATGGTGTCAGACATGGTCTCAACCCCTTTTTTCTAAATGATAATGTTGTGCCTTTCCGAAGCCAAGGAGAACTGTGGCCTACTACTACTACTACTACTACTACTTATGGCCGGATAGCTAGTGCTGCTACTACTCACAATCTGGCTCTGGGAGAACAAGGCCTGGCCCTTGGATTTATTATTGGAATCCTTCTATATTCCAGACATTTTGCCGAATGTACAGTCAAAGTATAGAACTGTTTGAAAGTCTGTTTTCTGACAAAGAGGCACAATTAAATTTTCTCCCCTTTTTACAAACACACTGAAGAAAGACACTGCTATTGACAGTATACTTTGGGAATAATAGAAACATAGAATGTACCGGCAGTTAAGAACCATTTGGCCCATCTAGTCTGCCCAATATACTGAATACTATGAATAGCCCCTGGCCCTATCTTATATGAAGGATGCCTATCCCATGCATGCTTAAACTGTATTTGCAGCTACCACTTCTGCATTAAGGCTATTCCATGCATACACTACTCTCTCAGTAAAGTAATACTTCCTGATATTACCTCTAACAGATTTAGGTGTTAAAACTTTTTTCGGCCTACTACTTCAGGTGTTTTCACTCAGAGATGTATAACTGTACCCTCTGGATTGTAGAACAGGCGTTGTACACTTGTATTGCTATGTTTGCACCCCACGTCAATACTTACACTGCCTGGAAATGCCCTGTAAAAGATTTTGACCTATTTAATTTAGGTGTTTTGACTCAGAGATTTAAAACAGTACCCTCTGTATTGTAAAACATGCTTTGTAGACTTGTATTGCTACTTGTGCAACCCACAACAACACTTGAACTGTCTGGAGATGCCCTGTCCCAGAATTTGGTCTACTATTTCAAGGGTTTTCACTCAGATAATTAAAACGATACCCTCTGGATTGTAGAACACTAGTGTTGGGAGAGCATGCTCGGCCAAACACTAATTTTACTCTAGCATCGCTACATTGCAATGTTTGGCCGAACTCCGCGTGTGCTTGAGCGTGATGCTCGAGTCTCCTCCCCGCGCGTTTGCTGGCTGCTATGCAGCCAATAAACGTGCGGGTAAGTACTGCCATGCACCTTAATGCCGTAGCCACTATCTGGCCCTTCTTCAGCCATTAAGTACTGCCATAGCACCCAATGACACGTGTTTGGCTCAATCTTAGTCAGGGAGAGCTGTGCTGAAGAAGGGCCAGATAGTGTAGGGAGTGAAATACTAATATTTTTATTGAAAAAACTTGTTAGAGACCCCAAACTCCTTTTAAAGACTATTGTAGCTGGCTGCAATATTATTATTAGCGTAACCTGTGCTAAATTGCGTGGAATTGTTAGAGAGACCCAAAAGTCCTTTTAAGGACTATTGTATATGGCAGCAATATAATTATTAGCGCAACCTGCGCTAAATTGCGTGGAATTGTTAGAGACCCAAAAGTCCTTTCAAGGACTATAGTTGTATCTGGCAGCAATATAATTATTAGCGCAACCTGCGCTAAATTGCGTGGAATTGTTAGAGACCCAAAAGTCCTTTTAAGGACTATAGTTGTATCTGGCAGCAATATAATTATTAGCGCAACCTGCGCTAAATTGCGTGGAATTGTTAGAGAGACCCAAAAGTCATTTTAAGGACTATTGTATCTGGCAGCAATATAACTATTAGCGCAACCTGCGCTACATTGCGTGGAGAGACCCAAAGAGAGTCCTTTTAAGGACTATAGTTGTATCTAACAGCAATATACGGTATATTTTTAACACAACTTGCGCTAAATAGCTTGCAATTGTTTGGCTACTGCAGACAGCAACATTATCTGCGCTACATCTCCTGTCTAGCGTGTGTGCAGCCTAAAAATATCTGTGACATCCAGTGTAGTTTTGAAATAGACGGTGTCCGCTGCAGACAGTTACATTACCTGAGCTACATCTCCTGTATAACGTTTGCGTATCCGAAATATCAGTTATATTCAGTCTAATTTTTTTGCTGCTGATGGCAGCAACATTACCTGCGCTACATCTCCAGTATAACGTTAGCGCATCCGAAATATCAATGACATTCAGTGTAATTTTTTTCACCGCTGGTGACAGCGACATTATCTGCGCTATATCTCCTGTGTAACGTATGCACCGCCTAAAAATATCTGTGACATCCAGTGTACGTTTTATGTAGACGGTGTCCGCTGTGGACAGTTACATTACCTGCGCTACATCTCCTGTATAACGTTTGCTAATCCGAAATATCAGTGACATCCAGTCAAATGTTTTTCCTGCTGGTGGCAGCGACATTACCTGCGCTACATCTCCTGTTTAACATTTTGTGCAACCTAAATATCAGTGACATTCATTCAGTGTAATTTTTTATTAGCCGGTGGTGACAGTGACATTACTTGCGCTATACCTCCTGTATAACGCTTGCGTATCCTAAAATTATCTGTGACATTTAGTGTACTTTTTTCCGAGGCGCTGCGGACAGCAAAATGATCTGTGCTACATCTCCTGTTGAACGTGTGCGCATCCTAAAAATATCTGTGACATTCTGTGTACTTTGTGCATACACTTACAAAACCTGCGCCACTGTACGTGTGACATACTTGCAAGCATATATACCATTTAATATGCGCAAGGCGAGCAGTAATGGGTGAGGAAGTGGCAGTGCTGCTGATGGTGTACACAGAGGCTGTGGCCTGGGGGGGGTGAAACTTTGCCTGCAGCAAAAACACAAGAAACACACTCATACACGATACCTAGCTTCATGTCCCAGATTACAGGGCAGCGCAGGACACCACTCTTGACGTCACACTAGTGCCACCAGGTGGTCGGTTAGATGATAAAAGAATTGTCATTTGCAACCTGGGCCGTACCAAAATGAGCAGGGGCATGAACACTAGCAACCTCACCCCCACCAGCATGATTCACCACATGACATCAAAGCACCCTAATAGGTGGGCCGAACGCCTGGGTCCACAATCAGTGTCTGCGGGTCACACCACTGCCTCCTCTTCCCCTGTGTTACATGTTGGCCAATCCCCTGTCCAAGACGCAGAACTGGATGCCTCCCGCCCTGCACCTGGACCTTCGCAAGCACCATCATCTAGCACATCCACTTCTGTGTCCCAGCGCAGCGTACAGATGTCTATACCCCAGGCCTTTAAATGAAAGTGTAAATACACAGCCACCCACCCACAGGCCATAGCACTAAATGTGCACCTTTCCAAATTGCTGGCCCTGGAAATGTTGCCATTTAGGCTTGTGGACACTGAGGCTTTCCGCAGCCTGATGACGGTGGCCGTCCTGCGTTACTCTGTCCCCAGCCGCCAATATTTTTCACGATGTGCCGTCTCAACTTTAAACCAGCATGTGTTCCGTAACATCACCCGTAGTGATGACCGGGAGGTGCCATATTCGATTTTGCAATATTTAGCGAATATTAGATTGAATATTTGTCTTATATTCGTTGAAATCGAATATTCGTCATTATTCTATTTATCGCAAATAATATGCGATTCAATTATTTGCGTATTGCGACTAATATTCGCTATATTACTATATATTCTTGTTTTAGAATATGACGAATATTCTAAAAAACGAAGTTATAGCAATATAGCGAATATTCGTAAAATACACACATAGACTGCAATTTAGCTAATATAGTGCTATAATCTTTTTTTTATACTCAAATTTTTTTTGTCTCTTCTGAACTTCAGATTTGAAAAAAATTTACACTATAAAAAAATTAATACTAGAGCACTATATTAGCTAAATTGCAGTCTATATGTGTATTTGACAAATATTCACTCTATTGCTATAACTTCGATTTGTAGAATATTATGAATATTCTAAAAAACAAAGTTATAGCAATATAGCGAATATATTCGTTATTTAGAATATTGTTCTTTTTTTTTTTGTATTTTTTTTTTATCTGTACTGTTATTCCACTTTGGCATACTCCTCCCCAACAAGCGTCCCCGTCACCATGGGAATGCCTGTGGGTTAGAATATACCATCGGATCTGAGTTTTCACGATCACAGGGAAAACTCAGATCCGATGGTATTTTCTAACCCACAGGCGTTCCCATGGTGATGGAGATGCTTGTCGAGGAGGAGTATGCGAACAACTGCACAGTTAGAAAAAAAAAAGGTGAATATTCTAAATAACGAATATATTCCCTATATTGCTATATATTAGTTTTTTTTTTTTGAATATTTGTCTTTTTTTTTTCATAAGAAAACATGATTCCTTTCTGCTTAAGTTGCTTGTGGGCCAATGACTCATTGACCCACAAGAAAGAAGCAGGGAGGAATCATGTTTTCAGATGTTCAAAAATTACAAATATTCGATTTAGCGAATATATAGCACTATATTCGAGATATTATTAGCGAAGTTGCGATATTCCCGATTAATATTCGCTATTCGAATATTCGCACTCAACACTAATCACCCGTGCACAGACCAATGCAGTTATTGGGAAGGTCCACTTAACGACTTACACATGGACAAGTGCTTTTGGCCAGGGAAGCTACATTTCTCTTACGGCACACTGGGTAAACAATGTGGAGGCCGGGAGCGAGTCGTACCCTGGGAGGGCACAGATGCTACCGACGCCAAGCATTGCGGGCCCTACTTCCATCAGATTTCCACCACCATCTACATTAGTGGCTGCAACTGCCCCTTCTCCTCCTCCACCTCCTCTTCCACTTCCACCTCTGAATTATCATCTTGCAGACATCAATCAGTAGCTGAAAGCAGTGTAGCACTGCAGTGGGGAAGCGGCAACAGGCCGTGCTTAAAGTGACCTGCTTAGGTGACAAACAGCACACCGTTGCAGAGCTGTGGCAGAGGTTAAGGGACCAGACTGAGCTGTGGCTCTTGCCACTCAACCTACAACCAGGCGTGGTTGTGTCTGATAATGGCCGTAACTTAGTGGCGGCATTGGAGCTTGGCAAGCTCACACACATACCATGCCTAGCCCATGTGTTCAACCTAGTGGTTCCGCTGTTTCTCAAAACCTACCCCAATTTGCCTTAACTACTGGAGAAGGTGTTCCGCGTGTGTGCCCATTTCCGCAAGTCATCGACAGCTTCCGCTGGTCTGGCAACACTGCAGCAGCGCTTGCAATTGCCAGCTCACCGACTGTTGTGCTATGTGAGCACACGCTGGAACTCGACATTCCACATGTTGGCTAGGCTTTGTGAGCAGCAGAGGGCAGTAGTGGAATACCAGCTGCAACATGGCCGTCGCCTTTCCAGTCAGCTTCCGCTCTTCACTAGCAACAAGTGGGCATGTATGTCTGACCTCTGTGAGGTTTTACGTAACTTTGAGGAATTAACACAGATGGTGAGCGGCGATAACAATATTGTCAGCGTAACAATCCCACCTCTGTTTCTACTGAAACGCTCGCTGCTCACAATTAAGGCGGACGCTTTGCATGTGGAAGAGGTGGAAATGGGGGAAGACTTTATGTTAGGTTGCCTTTCGAGTGACCCTTGCGTTTTACACATGTTGGACAACACGGATTACTGGATGTTCACCCTTCTCGACCCCCACTACAAAGAGAACTTCTCATCTCTCATTCCTCTGGTGGAGAGGACGAGCAAAACAGTGCAATACCAGAAGGTCCTTGTGGAAAAATTGCTCCAAAAATTTCCACCTGACAGCGCTGGCTGCAGAGTACCTAGTTCCTTGGCCAACCGAGGAGGGGAGGGGAACACACAGCAGTTCTAACAGAGGCAGGGCAACACTCTCCAAGGCCTGGGACAGTTTTATGACACCCGCCACACCTTGAACCTGATGTGTGGCCTATTGTCACAAGGAGGGAAAGATTTTGGAATATGGTGAAGGAGTACATAGCAGACCGTGTCAGCGTCCTCAGTAATCCCTCTGTGCCTTACAACTGTAACCCTGTGAAGTTACACAGGCTGCATTATCTGAAATGCCCAGTAGATGGCAGATGGACTCAGTATGCTGTTAATAAAACATTGAGCATTGGTCACATGATTGTGACATCATCGCAGGTCCTGGAAGATTTCTAGAAGTTACTACATGCTCAGCAAGAGAAAGGACATGTGTCTAGTTGTGAGAGACTGCAGCACAGAGATAGAACCTTGCTGAGAGAACTTGCTTCACCCAAGATCACACCTGCTGAGAGAGGGACCTGCTGGCAAAGACAAGCACTGAGTCCAGACGTCTGGTGAATCCACTGAGAGGAGACTGCTGCTGACTGACCTGGTTAATCGTGTTGTGAGGGTAAGCCAAACCTCTCCCTGTATCACCACAGGGCACCTGTCTCCTCACTCACAGTAAAGGCTGCTTCAGTGACCCTGCGGAGCAGGACTTATAAGGGCCCCAACTCTCCTATGTGCACCAACGGCCACTAGGGCGAAGATAAGGGGGTGGGATGCAGGTGTGCTGGTGGGTGGGTGAGGAAAATCCACATTGCATTGTTATCTGTGTTGCTCTATTGTATTTTCCTATGTATGTTGGTTCATTTGTACTTACTATATAAAGTCAATTCCAGTTAGGCTGTGTCAGTCTCATTGCACCAAGTATGTTCCCAGTGGGACCCCACATCCCTACCCCGGATGCTCCACTGGGTGGAGGCACTGCCGCAGACATGTACCCCAGCTCCCAGATAGAGGAGGCTCAGGATCCGCCTGTCAGGCATAGTGAGTTAACTAGGTTTAGGGACCCCAAAGACACTAGGGGGCGCCCTGAAACCCCCATTACACAACTATTGGATGTCCAAGCTGGACACGAGGCACAAACTGGCGCTCTACACCTTGGAGGTGATGGCCTGCCCCACCACCAGTGTTTTGTCAGAACGTGTATTTAGTGCTGCTGGGGGCATAATAACTGATAAGAGCATCTGCCATTCAACTGAAAATGCTGACTGGTTGACTCTTATAAAAATGAACAAGGCCTGGATTGCCCCCGACTTCTCTACTCCACCAGAGGAAAGCTTAACGTAAAGGCACTCTAAATGTGGCTTCTATGGTGTATTGATTACACTGCATTCCCATGCACCCCTTCCACCACTATAAAGGGTATATAGTTCAATCTCCCTTTTCTCATCCTCCTCCATCATATCAACATGCTTATATCTCGCTCCTAATGTTTTAGAGGGTCAGCTTAGCAGCAGGCCCTCACCCATAATGTTTTAGAGGGTCACCAGCAGGCCCTCGCCCATAATGATTTAGAGGGTCACCAGCAGGCCCTTGTTCTTAATGTTTTAGAGGGTCACCAGCAGGCCCTTTCTCCTAGTGATTTTCAGGGTCACCAGCAGGCACTCGCCCATAATGTTGTAGAGGGTCAGATTAGCAACAGGCACTCACCTCTAATGTTTTAGAGGGTCAGCTCAGCAGTAGACCCTCACCCCTAATGTTTTAGAGGGTCAGCTCAGCAGCAGACCCTCACCCCTAATGTTTTAGATGGTCAGCTCAGCAGCAGACCCTCACACCTAATGTTTTAGATGGTCAGCTCAGCAGCAGGCCCTTGCCCCTAATGTTTTAGATGGTCAGCTCAGCAGCAGGCCCTTGCCCCTAATGTTTTAGATGGTCAGCTCAGCAGAAGACCCTCACCCCTAATGTTTTAAATGGTCAGATTAGCAGACCCTTGCTCCTAATGTTTGAGGGTCACCAGCAGGCCATCAATCATAATTTTTCAAGGCTGTGTATGATGCCCTCCTTTATGTTTAATAAAGGGTGTATTGGAGTGCCGGTTCCTTGCAATTTTTGGCAGCCCTTTCACTTAGTGCATAGGCTTTATGTGTAGGAGTCCCACTACCTGAACAATTGTACCACAATGTGAATGAGGCCCTCCTTTATGTGATATACAGCTTGTATCGGAGTGCCTCTTCCTTGTAATTTTTGGCAGCACTTGCACGTTATATACAAGTAAATATACAGGGGAAAAAAATCATAACAATTTTTCCTCTAAAATCTATTTTATATTACGTCTTGTGCGTATTATTGTCAGTCTGTAAAAGGGGATTACTACTCGGACAACATCTTTACCAGCAGTGACCTGGGAGTCCAAGATGCATCCAGACATCCTCCCCATGCTGTTCCCAAACCATTTCAGTGGTGTTGCCATCAATTTCTGAGCTTTTTATGCGAACCATAAAACCCTTCCCTCTTCATAACAGCAGGAGGTGCCTGGTTTAATGCTCGGGTTCTCGCATTGACTTTTATTGTGCTTGGGTGCTCGGTAGAACACCCGAGCATCCCGAGGTGTTCTATTCGAGCACTTTGGTGCTCGACCAACAGTATAGAACACGCGTTGCACACTTGTATTGTAAGTTTTGCACCAAACATCCCACAAAAACACTTGAATTGTCTGAAGATGCCCTGCCCCAGATTTTGGCCTAATATTTCTGATGTTTTCACTGTTATTTAAAACAATAGCCTCTGGATTGTAAAACACACATTGTACATGTGTAATGAGGTTATTCCCCCCACAGCAACTCTTGAACTGTGCAGGGATTCTGGCACACATGGCTGACTTTATGTTAGGCTGTTTCATTTCTGTGTATGGTGTAATTTATGTTCAGTTTTGCTGGTAGAAAAATGGCATTATTGCTTTTGCTATGCTGCAACATGTTTTGAAACACTATAAATATGATACTGTGGAAAAAAAATTGCTCAGCAGCAAATGGGGTTATTGCCATCAATAGTTTCTGCTAAATGCAACTTATTTAGCACAGATGGATATGTTGCACCGAATAAAAAATATACACTAGTTGCTCAGCAGTTAGCACTGCGACATAATGCTAATTGTACTGGGAATGAGTTAGCAATAACAGAAACTTCAGGTGTGTGTGTGGGGGGGGGGGGGGATATGTCTTTCTAATCACATGAGAAAAAAAAAGTTGGCTGCTTTTGAGGTTCTGCAGCAGCTGCAACTGTATTACAGGACAGTAACTGCAGCTAGAATGCTTTGCCTGTCAGAACTAGCCTCAGTTTCAATCCTTACTCCCTGGCTGAAAGCTTCACCTTCCCTTCCCTATTCTACACAATTATTCTTCTTTCTAGTCTTTCCCGAACACTAGAAGAGAAGCTTGATTGTGACTGTACACTGTCCCTAAGATCATTTTCTGCCACAGACTGCAACACCCATCCACCCTAATTTACAGCCCAACACAGAATGATGTTCTAGTCATTCTGCAAGGGCACCGCCCTGCCTGCTGCCCCACTGATTGGCTCATCCAGGTGTCTGTCGACCTGTTAGCCAATCAGGTCAAGACCACCCCCCACTTCCTCTTACGTTCATTTGAGAATCCTTTTTCTTTGTCCCTTGTGGATTTCCCTGCTTTTAGGTGCACTAAAACAAGATTTTTGTGGACTCGCCTGTAAAATCTCTTTCTCGCAGAGTTCATTGGAACATAGGTACCGTATAGCTGCTGCCACAAGGAGGCAACACTAAGCTAGAAAAAGGGTTAGCTCCTCCTGCCAGCTATACCCCCTCCAGCCTGGAGAGAGCTGATCAGTTTATGCACTAGCAGTAGGAGGAGAAAAAACAAAGAATGACACAACATATCAACAAATCAGGAGGTCCAAACCCAGAACTGAGGACCCGAACAACAACAACCACAGCCCCAATGGGTAAACAAGGAGAAAAAACTCTGGATGGGAGCTGTGTTCTCTAATGAACTCTGTGAGAAAGAGATTTTACAGGTGATTGGGGGACACAGGACCGTGGGACATTCCAAAGCAGTCCATGGGGAGGGAAAAAAATATCACACACTCATGGAAGTTATAGCCTAATACACCGTGGCCCACAAAACCTTGCGACCCAGAGAGGCGTCAGACAATGCAAAAGTAATCACACGGTAGAATTGGGTAAAAGTGTGCAATGAAGACCAGGTAGCGTCCTGGCACAACTGAAAAGTGGAAGCCTGCCGATAACAAGCCCTAGAGGTGCCCACCTCCCTGGTTGAGTGAGCCGTGACACGTAGGGGTGGTGTCTTGCCCTGGAAGCGGTAAGCCTCAGCGATGGCCAAGCGAATCCAGCTGACAATCGTAACCTTGAAAGCTGCCAGACCCTTACGGTGACCCTCAAAAATGACAAAAAGTGAGTTAGTGCAGCAAAATGACTCAGAAAAGGTCAAGTAAATTCACAGGGCACGAACCATGTCTAACTGGTGGGGAGCCCGTTCCTGAGGATGATGTCCTCATTGATTTGAAAGACTGAGACCACCTTCGGAAGGAACGAAGGTACAGGACGAAGCACTGCATTATCTCGGTGCAGGATAAGGAAAGGATCACTGCAGGAAAGCATCGCCATTTCTGAGATGCATCTAATGGAAGTGATCACCACCAGGAAGGCCACCTTCCAGGAAAGAAGGCAGAGAGAAATATCCCCAAGCTGCTCGAAGGGTGCTGGCGGAAGAGAGCCAAGCACAAAATTCAAATCCCAAGATGGGAATGGGGGATGATAAGGAGGAACAGTATGGGCCACCCCATGGAGAAAGGTCTTTACCGGAGCCTTTTGCACCAGAGGTCACTGGAAAAATATTGACAGTGCTAAAACCTGATCTTTCAGGGAACTGAGACCGATTCACAAATCCAGACCCATTTGTAAGAAGGAAAGGACCGTGGCAAGGGAAAACCGGAGAGGAGGGAGACGACAGTCTGCACAGAAAGACTTCCAATTCCTATGGTATATCTTGGCCGATGTAGCCTTCCTGGCCTTAATCATGGTGTGGATGACTCCGTCAGAGAATGTCATGAATAATGGGAAGGGGTGGGGGGACACCAGAATAACAACAGAAGGGGAAAGACAAAGAACTAGGCCTCAAGGCTAGGGAGAGGGGTACGGTCACCTCCTAGGAAACCACTAAACCTGGCCCTGACTCCTGTCAGTATGTATAGACCCTGAAGATGGGAAAATACAGTACCCCCCTTCTACTGGTGACCTCCGGACACCCAGGATCGACCTTTTCCGGATTAACCCTGTGAAAGGCTTTCACAAGGTGACTGGCATTAACGCTGGCCGCTGGAAACCACATTCTCTCCTTTGGACCGTAACCCCTCCAGTGAACAAGATACTGGAGGGATCTACGTAGAATTCGGGAGTCCACTATCCTGGCGATCTGAAATTCTAGATTACCGTCCAACGTGACAGGAGGGTGTGGCAGGGAGGACGGTTCAGCAGGTTCGACATATCTCTTCAGTAATGATTTTTGGAAAACATTATGAATCTTTAAAGCTTGCGGAAGGTCAAGACGAAAGGCTACTGGGTTAATAATGGCAAAGATCTTATATGGACCAATAAACCTTGGGCTCAACTTCCAAGAAGGTACTTTCAACTTAATGTTTCTTGTGGACAGCCACACAGAATCACCCACTCTCAGGTCCGGACCTTTCATATGTCTCTTGTCAGTCATTTGTTTATACTTTTTGCCCATCTTTTTCAGATTATTTTGAATTTTCCAGCAAATAGATGACAAAGAAGAGGAAAATCTTTCCTCTTCAGGTATACCAGAAGTCTCAGAACCAGAAAATGTGCCAAACTGCGGATGGAACCCATATGCCCCAAAAAACAGTGACTTATCAGTGGACTCCTGCCTGCGGTTATTTATGGCGAACTCGGACAAAGACAAAAAAAGAAGACCACTCCTCCTGATTCTCTGAGACAAAACATCTAAGATAAGTCTCCAGATTCTGGTTAGTGAGCTCAGTCTGTCCGTTTGACTGAGGGTGAAAGGCCGAAGAGAAAGACAATTGTACCCCCAAGCGAGTGCAAAACACCTTCCAGAATCTGGAAACAAACTGAGTCCCCCTATCAGACACCACATCAGAGGGAATACTATGTAGTTTAACGATGTTGTCAACAAATCATTGTGCGAGAGTTTTAGCATTAGGTAGCCCTGGTGATGCTATAAAGTGCAACATTTTACTTAAGCGATCAACAACCATCAGAATCACAGTTTTCCCTGAGGAATTCGGCAAATCTGTGGTAAAGTCCATGGACAAATGAGTCCAAGGTCTGGACAGCGGAAGTATAGATCCTGAAGGCTGAGTATGTGTCACCTTAGCACGTGCACAGGTACTACAGGCTGACACATAGCCCTCCACACATTTACGCAACCCTGGCCACTAGAATCTACGAGAGATGAGACTGACCGTGGATCTGCTCCCAGGGTGTCCTGTAAGAACTGTACAGTGACGTTCCTCGTACATTTTGTGCCGTAATTGTGCTGTAATTGTTCCAAACAACTTCCCTGGAGGACAAGAATCCGGTGCATCTCCCTGGGCCTCCAACACCTCTGCCTCAAGGTCGGGATATAGGGCTAAAATTACTAACCCTTCAGACAAGATAGGACCAGGATCTTTCGAATCCCCCCACCCCCACCCAGGAAAGCTACACGACAAGGCATCCACCTTGACGTTCTTAATCCCAGGACGATAGGTGACAAAGAAATTAAATCTGCTAAAAAACAATGACCATCTGGCCTGCCTAGGGTCCAGACGTTTAGTCGACTCCAGGCAAGCCAGATTTTTGTGATCGCTAATTACTGTAATAGGATGAATTGGTCCTTCCAACCAATGACTCCATTCCTCAAAAGCCAACTTAATGGCCAGCAATTCTCTATTGCCTACATCATAATTTCTTTCAGCATCCAAGAGTTTCTTAGAGAAGAAAGCACATAGGCGCCATTTACTAGATTAAGGACCTTGTAACAAGACTGCTCCTACCCCTACCTCGGATGTGTCAACCTCCACAAAAATGGTTGTGACTAGAGTTGAGCGGACACCTGGATGTTCGGGTTCGAGTAGTTCGGCCGAACTTCCCGGAAATGTTCGGGTTCGGGATCCGAACCCGACCCCAACTTCGTCCTGAACCCCATTGAAGTCAATGGGGACCCGAACTTTTCGGCACTAAAAAGGCTGTAAAACAGCCCAGGAAAGAGCTAGAAGGCTGCAAAAGGCAGCAACATGTAGGTAAACCCCCTGCAAACAAATGTGGATAGGGAAATGAATAAAAATAAAAATAAAATAAATAAAAATGAACCAATATCAATTGGAGAGAGGTCCCATAGCAGAGAATCTGGCTTCACGTCACCCACCACTGTAACAGTCCATTGTCAGATATTTAGGCCCAGGCACCCAGGCAGAGGAGAGAGGTCCCGTAACAGAGAATCTGGCTTCATGTCAGCAGAGAATCAGTCTGCATGTCATAGAAGAGAATCAGGCTTCACGTCAGCCACCACTGTAACATTCCATTGTCATATATTTAGGCCCAGGCACCCAGGCAGAAGAGAGAGGTCCCGTAACAGAGAATCTGGCTTCATGTCAGCAGAGAATCAGTCTGCATGTCATAGAAGAGTATCAGGCTTCACGTCAGCCACCACTGCAACAGTCCATTGTCATATATTTAGGCCCAGGCACCCAGCCAGAGGAGAGAGGTCCCGTAACAGAGAATCTGGCTTCATGTCAGCAGAGAATCAGTCTGCATGTCATAGCAGAGAATCAGGCTTCACGTCACCCAACATTGGAACAGTCCATTGTCATATATTTAGGCCAAGGCACCCAGGCAGAGGAGAGAGGTCCCGTAACAGAGAATCTGGCTTCATGTCAGCAGAGAATCAGTCTGCATGTCATAGAAGAGAATCAGGCTTCACGTCAGCCACCACTGCAACAGTCCATTGGCATATATTTAGGCCCGGCACCCAGGCAGAGGAGAGTGGTCCCGTAACAGAGAATCTGGCTTCATGTCAGCAGAGAATCAGTCTGCATGTCATAGAAGAGAATCAGGCTTCACGTTACCCACCACTGCAACAGTCCATTGTCATATATTTAGGCCCAGGCAGCCAGGCAGAGGAGAGAGGTCCCGTAACAGAGAATCTGGCTTCATGTCAGCAGAGAATCAGTCTGCATGTCATAGCAGAGAATCAGGCTTCACGTCAGCCACCACTGTAACAGTCCATTGTCATATATTTAGGCCCAGGTACCCAGCCAGAGGAGAGAGGTCCCGTAACAGAGAATCTGGCTTCATGTCAGCAGAGAATCAGTCTGCATGTCATAGAAGAGAATCAGGCTTCACCTCAGCCACCACTGTAACAGTCCATTGTCAGATATTTAGGCCCAGGCACCCAGGCAGAGGAGAGAGGTCCCGTAACAGAGAATCTGGCTTCATGTCAGCAGAGAATCAGTCTGCATGTCATAGCAGAGAATCAGGCTTCACGTCAGCCACCACTGCAACAGTCTATTAGCATATATTTAGGCCCAGGCACCCAGGCAGAGGAGAGAGGTCCCGTAACAGAGAATCTGGCTTCATGTCAGCAGAGAATCAGTCTGCATGTCATAGAAGAGAATCAGGCTTCACGTCAGCCACCACTGTAACAGTCCATTGTCAGATATTTAGGCCCAGGCACCCAGGCAGAGGAGAGAGGTCCCGTAACAGAGAATCTGGCTTCATGTCAGCAGAGAATCAGTCTGCATGTCATAGCAGAGAATCAGGCTTCACGTCACCCAACATTGGAACAGTCCATTGTCATATATTTAGGCCCCGGCACCCAGACAGAGGAGATGTTCATTCAACTTTGGGTTGCCCCGCAATATAATGGTAAAATGAAAATAAAAAGAGGATTGAATGAGGAAGTGCCCTGGAGTACAATAATATATGGTTAAGGGGGGGTAGTTAATGTCTAATCTGCACAAGGGATGGACAGGTCCTGTGGAATCCATGCCTGGTTCATTTTTATGAACGTCAGCTTGTCCACATTGGCTGTAGACAGGCGGTTGCGTTTGTCTGTAATGACGCCTCCTGCCGTGCTGAATACACGTTCAGACAAAACGCTGGCCGCCGGGCAGGCCAGCACCTCCAAGGCATAAAAGGCTAGCTCTGGCCACGTGGACAATTTAGAGACCCAGAAGTTGAATGGGGCCGAACCATCAGTCAGTACGTGGAGGGGTGTGCACACGTACTGTTCCACCATGTTAGTGAAATGTTGCCTCCTGCTAACACGTTGCGTATCAGGTGGTGGTGCAGTTAGCTGTGGCGTGTTGACAAAACTTTTCCACATCTCTGCCATGCTAACCCTGCCCTCAGTGGAGCTGGCCGTGACACAGCTGCCTTGGCGACCTCTTGCTCCTCCTCTGCCTTGCCCTTGGGCTTCCACTTGTTCCCCTGTGACATTTGGGAATGCTCTCAGTAGCGCGTCTACCAACGTGCGCTTGTACTCGCGCATCTTCCTATCACGCTCCAGTGCAGGAAGTAAGGTGGGCACATTGTCTTTGTAGCGTGGATCCAGCAGGGTGGCAACCCAGTAGTCCGCACACGTTAAAATGTGGGCAACTCTGCTGTCGTTGCACTGCAGCAAGTAGTCGCTCATGTGTGCCAGGCTGCCCAGAGGTAAGGACAAGCTGTCCTCTGTGGGAGGCGTATCATCATCGTCCTGCCTTTCCCCTCAGCCACGCACCAGTGATGGGCCCGAGCTGCGTTGGGTGCCACCCCGCTGTGACCATGCTTCATCCTCATCCTCCTCCACCTCCTCCTCATCCTCGTCCTCCTCGTCCTCCAGTAGTGGGCCCTGGCTGGCCACATTTGTACCTGGCCTCTGCTGTTGCAAAAAACCTCCCTCTGAGTCACTTCGAAGAGACTGGCCTGAAAGTGCTAAAAATGACCCCTCTTCCTCCTCCTCCTCCTCCTCCTGGGCCACCTCCTCTTCCATCATCGCCCTAAGTGTTTTCTCAAGGAGACATAGAAGTGGTATTGTGACGCTGATAACGGCGTCATCGCCACTGGCCATGTTGGTGGAGTACTCGAAACAGCGCAACAGGGCACACAGGTCTCGCATGGAGGCCCAGTCATTGGTGGTGAAGTGGTGCTGTTCCGTAGTGCGACTGACCCGTGCGTGCTGCAGCTGAAACTCCACTATGGCTGCTGCTGCTCGCACAGTCTGTCCAGCATGTGCAAGGTGGAGTTCCACCTGGTGAGCACGTCGCATATGAGGCGGTGAGCGGGAAGGCCGAAGTTACACTGTAGCGCAGACAGGCGAGCAGCGGCAGGATGTGAACGCCGGAAGCGCAAACAGACGGCCCGCACTTTATGCAGCAGCTCTGACATGTCGGGGTAGTTGTGAATGAACTTCTGCACCACCAAATTCAGCACATGCGCCAAGCAAGGGATGTGCGGGGGAGCCTGAGTGACTTCTTTGGTTTTAAGGTGTTTACTCCACTGCAGTTCATGCTTTGCATGCAGGTGCCTGGTCATGCAGGTTGTGCTAAGATTCAGAACGTTAATGCCTCGCTTCAGGCTCTGATGGCACAGCGTGCAAACCACTCGAGTCTTGTCGTCAGCACATTGTTTGAAGAAGTGCCATGCCAGGGAACTCCTTGAAGCTGCCTTTGGGGTGCTCGGTCCCAGATGGCGGCGGTCAGTAGCAGGCGGAGTCTCTTGGCGGCGGGTGTTCTGCTTTTGCCCACTGCTCCCTCTTTTGCTACGCTGTTGGCTCGGTCTCACCACTGCCTCTTCCTCCGAACTGTGAAAGTCAGTGGCACGACCTTCCTTCCATGTGGGGTCTAGGACCTCATCGTCCCCTGCATCGTCTTCCACCCAGTCTTGATCCCTGACCTCCTCTTCAGTCTGCACACTGCAGAAAGACGCAGCAGTTGGCGCTGTGTTTCGTCATCAGAGACATGCTGAGGTGGTATTCCCATGTCCTCATCATCAGGAAACATAAGTGGTTGTGCGTCAGTGCATTCTATGTCTTCCACCGCTGGGGAAGGGCTAGGTGGATGCCCTTGGGAAACCCTGCCAGCGGAGTCTTCAAACAGCATAAGAGACTGCTGCATAACTTGAGGCTCAGACAGTTTCCCTGGTATGCATGGGGGTGATGTGACAGACTGATGGGTTTGGTTTTCAGGCGCCATCTGTGCGCTTTCTGCAGAAGACTGGGTGGGAGATAATGTGAACGTGCTGGATCCACTGTCGGCCACCCAATTGACTAATGCCTGTACCTGCTCAGGCCTTACCATCCTTAGAACGGCATTGGGCCCCACCAAATATCGCTGTAAATTCTGGCGGCTACTGGGACCTGAGGTAGTTGGTACACTAGGACATGTGGCTGTGGCAGAACGGCCACGTCCTCTCCCAGCACCAGAGGGTCCACTAACACCACCACGACCATGTCCGCGTCCGCGTCTTTTACTAGATGTTTTCCTCATTGTTATCGTTCACCACAACAACAAAAATATTATTTGACCCAATGTATTGAATTCAAATTCAGGCCTTTTTTTAAAGACAACTAACACTATCTGGCTATCTATTTAGGTACCGTATTACACTAATACAGGCACAGCAGTAACCACAGATTTAGCTGACTATAAATTTGAGGCCTATTATTTAGGCGCTGGATGACAGGTATACGTTTACAGAAAGAATTAGACTGGGATATGCACAGTAGCGTGTGTGTGAAGTTATTGAGAATGACCCTATCTGCACCTTGAATCTAATATACCCTTTTAGGGATAAATTTAAAGTAGGCCTGATACAGCAGAAACCACTAATTTAGAGAATTGCTAAATTGGGAATTGTATTTCAACCCAGAACAAAAACTGTGCTTTGACGGACACTAAATAACTTGACCAGCCACAGCCGTAACGACAGATTTAGCTGGATATAAATTTGAGGCCTAGTATTTAGGCGCTGGGTGATAGTTATAGGTTTACTGACAGAATTAGACTTGGAAATGCACAGTAGCGTGTGTGTGAAGTTATTCAGAATCACACTATGTGCACCTTGAATCTAATATACCCTTTTAGGGATAGATTTAAAATAGCTCTGATACAGCAGAAACCACTAAATTAGGAAATTGCTAAATTGGGAATTGTATTTCAACCCAGAACAAAAAATGTGCTTTGACGGACACTAAATAACTTGACCAGCCACAGCAGTAACGACAGATTTAGCTGGATATAAATTTGAGGCCTAGTATTTAGGCGCTGAGTGACAGGTATAGGTTTACTGACAGAATTAGACTTGGAAATGCACAGTAGCGTGTGTGTGAAGTTATTCAGAATGACCCTATGTGCACCTTGAATCTTATATACCCTTTTAGGGATAGATTTAAAATAGCTCTGATACAGCAGAAACCACTAAATTAGGAAATTGCTAAATTGGGAATTGTATTTCAACCCAGAACAAAAACTGTGCTTTGATGGACACTAAATAACTTGACCAGCCACAGCAGTAACAACAGATTTAGCTGGATATAAATTTGAGGCCTATTATTTAGGCGCTGGGTGACAGGTATACGTTTACTTAAAGGAATTAGACTGGGATATGGCCAAAAAATAACCACACTATTGATGGTTAAATGCACTTGGTGTGACAGCTTGACCAACCACACTATTGAGGGTTAAATGCACTTGGTGACAGGCTCAGCTTGCCCCTGATATAGTATATGGCCAAAAAATAACCAGACTATTGATGGTTAAATGCACTTGGTGTGATAGCTTGACCCTGATGTAGGATTTAGCCAAAAAACAACCACACCATTGAGGGTTAAATGCACTTGGTGACAGCTTGCCCCTGATGTAGTATATGACCAAAAAATAACCAGACTATTGATGGTTAAATGCACTTGGTGTGACAGCTTGACCCTGATGTAGGATCTAGCCAAAAAACAACCACACCATTGAGGGATAAATGCACTTGGTGACAGCTTGCCCCTGATGTAGTATATGGCCAAAAAATAACCAGACTATTGATGGTTAAATCCACTTGGTGTGACAGCTTGACCCTGATGTAGGATTTAGCCAAAAAACAACCACACCATTGAGGGTTAAATGCACTTGGTGACAGCTTGCCCCTGATGTAGTATATGGCCAAAAAATAACCACACTATTTCTGGTTAAATGCACTTGGTGTGACAGCTTGACCCTGATGTAGGATTTAGCCAAAAAACAACTACACCATTGAGGGTTAAATGCACTTGGTGACAGGCTCAGCTTGCCCCTGATGTAGTATATGGCCAAAAAATAACCACACTTTTGCTGGTTAAATTCACTTGGTGTGACAGCTTGACCCTGATGTACAGTACAGACCAAAAGTTTGGACACACTTTCTCATTCAAAGAGTTTTCATTATTTTCATGACTATGAAAATTGTAGATTTACACTGAAGGCATCAAAACTATGAATTAACACATGTGGAATTATATACATAACAAAAAAGTGTGAAACAACTGAAAATATGTCATATTCTAGGTTCTTCAACGTAGCCACCTTTTGCTTTGATTACTGCTTTGCACACTCTTGGCATTCTCTTGATGAGCCTCAAGAGTTAGTCACCTGAAATGGTTTTCACTTCACAGGTATGCCCTGTCAGGTTTAATAAGTGGTATTTTTTGCCTTATAAATGGGGTTGGGACCATCAGTTGCGTTGTGGAGAAGTCAGGTGGATACACAGCTGATAGTCCTACTGAATAGACTGTTAGAATTTGTATTATGGCAAGAAAAAAGCAGCTAAGTAAAGAAAAACTAGTGGCCATCATTACTTTAAGAAATGAAGGTCAGTCAGTCCGAAAAATTGGGAAAACTTTGAAAGTGTCCCCAAGTGCAGTCACAAAAACCATCAAGCACTACAAAGAAACTGGCTCACATGCGGACCACCCCAGGAAAGGAAGACCAAGAGTCACCTCTGCTGCGGAGGATAAGTTCATCCGAGTCACCAGCCTCAGAAATCGCAGGTTAACAGCAGCTCAGATTAGAGACCAGGTCAATGCCACACAGAGTTCTAGCAGCAGACACATCTCTAGAACATCGGTTAAGAGGAGATTGTGTGAATCAGGCCCTCATGGTAGAATATCTGCTAGGAAACCACTGCTAAGGACAGGCAACAAGCAGAAGAGACTTGTTTGGGCTAAAGAACGGAATAGACATTAGACCAGTGGAAATCTGTGCTTTGGTCTGATGAGTCCAAATTTAAGATCTTTGTGCGACGCAGAAAAGGTGAACGGATGGATTCTACATGCCTGGTTCCCACTGTGAAGCATGGAGGAGGAGGTGTGATGGTGTGGGGGTGCTTTCCTGGTGACACTGTTGGGGATTTATTCAAAATTGAAGGCATACTGAACCAGCATGGCTACCACAGCATCTTGCAGCGGCATGCTATTCCATCCGGTTTGCGTTTATTTGGACCATCATTTATTTTTCAACAGGACAATGACCCCAAACACATCTCCAGGCTGTGTAAGGGCTATTTGACCATGAAGGAGAGTGATGGGGTGCTGCGCCAGATAACCTGGCCTCCACAGTCACCGGACCTGAACCCAATCGAGATGGTTTGTGGTGAGCTCGACCGCAGAGTGAAGGCAAAAGGGCCAACAAGTGCTAAGTATCTCTGGGAACTCCTTCAAGACTGTTGTAAGACCATTTCAGGCGAATACCTCTTGAAGCTCATCAAGAGAATGCTAAACAAAGCAAAAGGTAGCTACTTTGAAGAACCTAGAATATGACATATTTTCAGTTGTTTCACACTTTTTTGTTATGTATATAATTCCACATGTGTTAATTCATAGTTTTGATGCCTTCAGTGTGAATCTACAATTTTCATAGTCATGAAAATAAAGAAAACTCTTTGAATGAGAAGGTGTGTCCAAACTTTTGGTCTGTACTGTAGGATTTAGCCAAAAAACAACCACACCATTGAGGGTTAAATGCACTTGGTGACAGCTTGCCCCTGATGTAGTATATGACCAAAAAATAACCAGACTATTGATGGTTAAATGCACTTGGTGTGACAGCTTGACCCTGATGTAGGATTTAGCCAAAAAACAACCACACCATTGAGGGTTAAATGCACTTGGTGACAGCTTGCCCCTGATGTAGTATATGGCCAAAAAATAACCACACTATTTCTGGTTAAATGCACTTGGTGTGACAGCTTGACCCTGATGTAGGATTTAGCCAAAAAACAACCACACCATTGAGGGTTAAATGCACTTGGTGGCAGCTTGTGCTGGCACACCACAAGACACAAAATGGCCACCGATCACCCCAGAAAAAAGTGACTGAAAAACGCTCTGGGCAGCCTAAAAACAGTGAGCAATTCAATAGCAGCAGTTCAATCATCCACAGCTGCAGATCGATCTCTGAATGAAGTCTTTTGGAGGAGTTAATCACTGCCTAATCTCGCCCTAACGTCGCAGCTGCAACCTCTCCCTATGCTGATCAGAGCAGAGTGACGGGCGGCGCTATGTGACTCCAGCTTAAATAGAGGCTGGGTCACATGGTGCTCTGGCCAATCACAGCCATGCCAATAGTAGGCATGGCTGTGACGGCCTCTTGGGGCAAGTAGTATGACGCTTGTTGATTGGCTGCTTTGCAGCCTTTCAAAAAGCGCCAAGAAAGCGACGAACACCGAACCCGAACCCAGACTTTTACGAAAATGTCCGGGTTCGGGTCCGTGTCACGGACACCCCAAAATTCGGTACGAACCCGAACTATACAGTTCGGGTTCGCTCATCCCTAGTTGTGACACATCCAGCTGCACCAGAATAGGAGCAGAAGCAAAAACACTTCTTCACTGCTGAAAAGGCTTGCAAACCAAACTGAGACATCCAAACCTTCCCTAGTCATGTCTATTAAAGGTTTACCCACAGTCGAGTTGTTCAAAATAAATTTACGGTAGTAGTTGGTAAACCCCAAAAATCACATAAGTGCTTTCAGATTTTCGGGTCGATCCCAGTTCAACACCGCACCGTCCCTTTTAAGATCCATACGAAAACCTGAAGATGAGAGTAGGTAACCCTGGAATTGTACTTCCGGAACTCCAAATACACACTTCTCCATCTTAGCATACAATTTATTCTCTCTTAGGATCTGTAAGACTTGTCTCACATGATCCTTATGAGTTTCCATGTCTGGAGAATAAATTAGTATATCATCCAGATACACCACAACAAACCTGCCCACCAGATGATGAAAGATGTCATGTCACAGCTGAGGATGGGGAAAATCCTCAGCCGTGCGTTGAGGAAGATGGTCGCTGCTCGACCAGGACTACAGGATTAGGGAGCAGGTCACCTCCTATCGTGTCCCTAACCTGACCCTAACTCCTAGCTGCATGGGCTGACCTTTAAGGTAGGTGGACCCATGCTCAGGAACCTCGGAGCCCTAACTCACCCTCCGACCGGTCCCTGGACTAGGAGTCAGGGTAAGACACCCTGTTCCTTCTGGATACGGAGGAACAGGAGTCTCACTGGCCAAGCTGCAAGGAAGGGAGAAACAAATACAACCTATGGCAATGGCAGGTACTTGCCACAAACATAACACTCACCTGCCACAGACACAAAGCCTGGAACCCATGTGGAAGTACTGCTATCCACAAACAAAAGGACTCAGCACACAACACACATCACACGGGAACCCAGGACCATAGGTGCAATAAAGAAGCATAAAATCAAACACATCTTCTAGACACCAAACGACATTATATTTGCTATGACCAGAAGGATGGCCCCCACTGGCAGTTGGTAAGTAGAGTTGAGCGAACACCTGGATGTTCGGGTTCGAGAAGTTCGGCCGAACATCCCGGAAATGTTCGGGTTCGGGATCCGAACCCGATCCGAACTTCGTCCCGAACCCGAACCCCATTGAAGTCAATGGGGACCCGAACTTTTCGGCACTAAAAAGGCTGTAAAACAGCCCAGGAAAGAGCTAGAGGGCTGCAAAAGGCAGCAACATGTAGGTAAATCCCCTGCAAACAAATGTGGATAGGGAAATGAATTAAAATAAAAATTAAATAAATAAAAATTAACCAAAATCAATTGGAGAGAGGTTCCATAGCAGAGAATCTGGCTTCCCGTCACCCACCACTGGAACAGTCCATTCTCAGATATTTAGGCCCCGGCACCCAGGCAGAGGAGAGAGGTCCCGTAACAGAGAATCTGTCTTCATGTCAGCAGAGAATTAGTCTGCATGTCATAGCAGAGAATGAGGCTTCACGTCAGCCACCACTGCAACAGTCCATTGGCATATATTTAGGCCCAGCACCCAGGCAGAGGAGGGAGGTCCCGTAACAGAGAATCTGTCTTCATGTCAGCAGAGAATTAGTCTGCATGTCATAGCAGAGAATGAGGCTTCACGTCAGCCACCACTGCAACAGTCCATTGGCATATATTTAGGCCCAGCACACACACAGGCAGAGGAGAGAGGTCCCGTAACAGAGAATCTGGCTTCATGTCAGCAGAGAATCAGTCTGCATGTCATAGCAGAGAATGAGGCTTCACGTCAGCCACCACTGCAACAGTCCATTGGCATATATTTAGGCCCAGCACACACACAGGCAGAGGAGAGAGGTCCCGTAACAGAGAATCTGGCTTCATGTCAGCAGAGAATCAGTCTGCATGTCATAGCAGAGAATGAGGCTTCACGTCAGCCACCACTGCAACAGTCCATTGGCATATATTTAGGCCCAGCACCCAGGCAGAGGAGGGAGGTCCCGTAACAGAGAATCTGTCTTCATGTCAGCAGAGAATTAGTCTGCATGTCATAGCAGAGAATGAGGCTTCACGTCAGCCACCACTGCAACAGTCCATTGGCATATATTTAGGCCCAGCACACACACAGGCAGAGGAGAGAGGTCCCGTAACAGAGAATCTGGCTTCATGTCAGCAGAGAATCAGTCTGCATGTCATAGCAGAGAATGAGGCTTCACGTCAGCCACCACTGCAACAGTCCATTGGCATATATTTAGGCCCAGCACACACACAGGCAGAGGAGAGAGGTCCCGTAACAGAGAATCTGGCTTCATGTCAGCAGAGAATCAGTCTGCATGTCATAGCAGAGAATGAGGCTTCACGTCAGCCACCACTGCAACAGTCCATTGGCATATATTTAGGCCCAGCACCCAGGCAGAGGAGGGAGGTCCCGTAACAGAGAATCTGTCTTCATGTCAGCAGAGAATTAGTCTGCATGTCATAGCAGAGAATGAGGCTTCACGTCAGCCACCACTGCAACAGTCCATTGGCATATATTTAGGCCCAGCACCCAGGCAGAGGAGGGAGGTCCCGTAACAGAGAATCTGTCTTCATGTCAGCAGAGAATTAGTCTGCATGTCATAGCAGAGAATGAGGCTTCACGTCAGCCACCACTGGAACAGTCCATTCTCAGATATTTAGGCCCCGGCACCCAGGCAGAGGAGAGAGGTCCCGTAACAGAGAATCTGTCTTCATGTCAGCAGAGAATTAGTCTGCATGTCATAGCAGAGAATGAGGCTTCACGTCAGCCACCACTGCAACAGTCCATTGGCATATATTTAGGCCCAGCACCCAGGCAGAGGAGAGAGGTCCCGTAACAGACAATCTGGCTTCATGTCAGCAGAGAATCAGTCTGCATGTCATAGCAGAGAATCAGGCTTCACGTCACCCACCACTGCAACAGTCCATTGTCATAAATTTAGGCCCAGCACTAGTGTTGAGCGGCATGTCCCATATTCGAATTCGCGAAATTTTGTGAATATTCGAAAGAATATTCGTAAAATATTCGCGATTATTCAAATTCGTTATTATTTCGCATATGCGATAATTCGAATTATCGCATAATACATATGCTATGCAAAATTCACATGTGCGCTAATGAAATCGCCTTACGAAGATTCGCAACTCAATTCAATCACTAATGTATGAATGCAATGCCCTTTGCCTCTGTTCTGGGACAAGTGTAGATATTCGCATGTGCGCTAATAAAATCGCCTTACGAAGATTCGCACCTCAATCACTTTCTAGGGAATGTGAGACTTTTGGGAATCAATCGAGATACAGTGGGGGGTGATGACAGTAGTTGACAGAGTACAGATCAATGTAATCTGTAAGGTGGAAAGTAAAATAAAAAATACGAATATTCGTAAATCGACTTTTACGAAGTTCTACGTATTCGCGAATATGGTGCTATACTATATGAATGCACAGGCCTTTGCCTCTCTGTTCTGGGGACAAGTGTAGATATTTGCATTTGCGTTAATAAAATCGCCTTACGAAGATTCGCAGCTCAATTCAATCACTAATGTATGAATGCAAAGCCCTTTGCCTCTGTTCTGGGACAAGTGTAGATATTCGCATGTGCGCTAATAAAATCGCCTTACGAAGATTCGCAACTCAATTCACTAATGTATGAATGCAAAGCCCTTTGCCTCTGTTCTGGGACGTGCCGATATTCGCATGTGCGCTAATAAAATCGCCTTACGAAGATTCGCGCCTCAATCACTTTCTAGGCAATGTGAGTAAGATCTGAGCTGTTGGACCTTTGGGAAACAATCAATTATATGTGTACTGTAATTTTGTGGGGGGGGGGGGGAAACAAAAAACGAATATTCGTTTTTACGAATATATAGCACTATATTCGAAATATTCGCGAAATCGCGAAGTTGCGATATTCGCGAAAAAATTTGCTTTTCGAATATTCGCGCTCAACACTACCCAGCACCCAGGCAGAGGAGAGAGGTCCCGTAACAGAGAATCTGGCTTCATGTCAGCAGAGAATCAGTCTTCATATCATAGCAGAGAATCAGGCTTCACGTCACCCACCACTGTAAGAGTCAATTTTCATAAATTTAGGCCCAGAACCCAGGCAGAGGAGAAAGGTCCCGTAACAGACAATCTGGCTTCATGTCAGCAGAGAATCAGTCTTCATATCATAGCAGAGAATCAGGCTTCACGTCACCCACCACTGCAACAGTCAATTGTCATAAATTTAGGCCCAGCACCCAGGCAGAGGAGAGAGCTCCCGTAACAGAGGATCTGGCTTCATGTCAGCAGAGAATCAGTCTGCATGTCATAGCAGAGAATGAGGCTTCACGTCACCCACCACTGCAACAGTCCATTGGCATATATTTAGGCCTAGCACACAGGCAGAGCAGAGAGGTCCCGTAACAGACAATCTGGCTTCATGTCAGCAGAGAATCAGTCTGCATGTCATAGCAGAGAATGAGGCTTCACGTCACCCACCACTGCAACAGTCCATTGGCATATATTTAGGCCTAGCACACAGGCAGAGCAGAGAGGTCCCGTAACAGACAATCTGGCTTCATGTCAGCAGAGAATCAGTCTGCATGTCATAGCAGAGAATGAGGCTTCACGTCACCCACCACTGCAACAGTCCATTGGCATATATTTAGGCCTAGCACACAGGCAGAGCAGAGAGGTCCCGTAACAGACAATCTGGCTTCATGTCAGCAGAGAATCAGTCTGCATGTCATAGCAGAGAATGAGGCTTCACGTCACCCACCACTGCAACAGTCCATTGGCATATATTTAGGCCTAGCACACAGGCAGAGCAGAGAGGTCCCGTAACAGACAATCTGGCTTCATGTCAGCAGAGAATCAGTCTGCATGTCATAGCAGAGAATGAGGCTTCACGTCACCCACCACTGCAACAGTCCATTGGCATATATTTAGGCCTAGCACACAGGCAGAGCAGAGAGGTCCCGTAACAGACAATCTGGCTTCATGACAGCAGAGAATCAGTCTGCATGTCATAGCAGAGAATGAGGCTTCACGTCAGCCACCACTGCAACAGTCCATTGGCATATATTTAGGCCTAGCACACAGGCAGAGCAGAGAGGTCCCGTAACAGACAATCTGGCTTCATGACAGCAGAGAATCAGTCTGCATGTCATAGCAGAGAATCAGGCTTCACGTCAGCCACCACTGCAACAGTCCATTGTCATAAATTTAGGCCCAGCACCCAGGCAGAGGAGAGAGGTCCCGTAACAGAGAATCTGGCTTCATGTCAGCAGAGAATCAGTCTTCATATCATAGCAGAGAATCAGGCTTCACGTCACCCACCACTGTAAGAGTCAATTTTCATAAATTTAGGCCCAGAACCCAGGCAGAGGAGAAAGGTCCCGTAACAGACAATCTGGCTTCATGTCAGCAGAGAATCAGTCTTCATATCATAGCAGAGAATCAGGCTTCACGTCACCCACCACTGCAACAGTCCATTGGCATATATTTAGGCCTAGCACACAGGCAGAGGAGAGGTTCATTCAACTTTGGGTAGCCTCGCAATATAATGGTAAAATGAAAATAAAAATAGGATTGAATGAGGAAGTGCCCTGGAGTCCAATAATATATGGTTATGGGGAGGTAGTTAATGTCTAATCTGGACAAGGGACGGACAGGTCCTGTGGGATCCATGCCTGGTTCATTTTTATGAACGTCAGCTTGTCCACATTGGCTGTAGACAGGCGGCTGCGTTTGTCTGTAATGACGCCCCCTGCCGTGCTGAATACACGTTCAGACAAAACGCTGGCTGCCGGGCAGGCCAGCACCTCCAAGGCATAAAAGGCTAGCTCTGGCCACGTGGACAATTTAGAGACCCAGAAGTTGAATGGGGCCGAACCATCAGTCAGTACGTGGAGGGGTGTGCACACGTACTGTTCCACCATGTTAGTGAAATGTTGCCTCCTGCTAACACGTTGCGTATCAGGTGGTGGTGCAGTTAGCTGTGGCGTGTTGACAAAAGTTTTCCACATCTCTGCCATGCTAACCCTGCCCTCAGAGGAGCTGGCCGTGACACAGCTGCCTTGGCGACCTCTTGCTCCTCCTCTGCCTTGGCCTTGGGCTTCCACTTGTTCCCCTGTGACATTTGGGAATGCTCTCAGTAGCGTGTCTACCAACGTGCGCTTGTACTCGCGCATCTTCCTATCACGCTCCAGTGCAGGAAGTAAGGTGGGCACATTGTCTTTGTAGCGTGGATCCAGCAGGGTGGCAACCCAGTAGTCCGCACAGGTTAAAATGTGGGCAACTCTGCTGTCGTTGCGCAGGCACTGCAGCATGTAGTCGCTCATGTGTGCCAGGCTGCCCAGGGATAAGGACAAGCTGTCCTCTGTGGGAGGCGTATCGTCATCGTCCTGCCTTTCCCCCCAGCCACGCACCAGTGATGGACCCGAGCTGCGTTGGGTGCCACCCCGCTGTGACCATGCTTCATCCTCATCCTCCTCCACCTCCTCCTCATCCTCGTCCTCCTCGTCCTCCAGTAGTGGGCCCTGGCTGGCCACATTTGTACCTGGCCTCTGCTGTTGCCAAAAACCTCCCTCTGAGTCACTTCGAAGAGACTGGCCTGAAAGTGCTAAAAATGACCCCTCTTCCTCCTCCTCCTCCTCCTCCTCCTGGGCCACCTCCTCTTCCATCATCGCCCTAAGTGTTTTCTCAAGGAGACATAGAAGTGGTATTGTAACGCTGATAACGGTGTCATCGCCACTGGCCATGTTGGTGGAGTACTCGAAACAGCGCAACAGGGCACACAGGTCTCGCATGGAGGCCCAGTCATTGGTGGTGAAGTGGTGCTGTTCTGTAGTGCGACTGACCCGTGCGTGCTGCAGCTGAAACTCCACTATGGCCTGCTGCTGCTCGCACAGTCTGTCCAGCATGTGCAAGGTGGAGTTCCACCTGGTGGGCACGTCGCATATGAGGCGGTGAGCGGGAAGGCCGAAGTTACGCTGTAGCGCAGACAGGCGAGCAGCAGCAGGATGTGAACGCCGGAAGCGCGAACAGACGGCCCGCACTTTATGCAGCAGCTCTGACATGTCGGGGTAGTTGTGAATGAACTTCTGCACCACCAAATTCAGCACATGCGCCAAGCAAGGGATGTGCGTCAAATTGGCTAGTCCCAGAGCTGCAACGAGATTTCGCCCATTATCACACACCACCAGGCCGGGCTTGAGGCTCACCGGCAGCAACCACTCGTCGGTCTGTTGTTCTATACCCCGCCACAACTCCTGTGCGGTGTGGGGCCTGTCCCCCAAACATATGAGTTTCAGAATGGCCTGCTGACGTTTACCCCGGGCTGTGCTGAAGTTGGTGGTGAAGGTGTGTGGCTGACTGGATGAGCAGGTGGAAGAAGAGGAGGAGGAAGCCGAGAAGGAGGAGGTGGCAACAGGAGGCAAAGAATGTTGCCCTGCGATCCTTGGCGGCGGAAGGACGTGCGCCAAACAGCTCTCCGCCTGGGGCCCAGCTGCCACTACATTTACCCAGTGTGCAGTTAGGGAGATATAGCGTCCCTGGCCGTGCTTACTGGTCCACGTATCTGTGGTTAGGTGGACCTTGCTACAGATGGCGTTGCGCAGTGCACACTTGATTTTATCGGATACTTGGTTGTGCAGGGAAGGCACGGCTCTCTTGGAGAAGTAGTGCCGGCTGGGAACAACATACTGTGGGACAGCAAGCGACATGAGCTGTTTGAAGCTGTCTGTGTCCACCAGCCTAAATGACAGCATTTCATAGGCCAGTAGTTTAGAAATGCTGGCATTCAGGGCCAGGGATCGAGGGTGGCTAGGTGGGAATTTACGCTTTCTATCAAATGTTTGTGAGATGGAGAGCTGAACGCTGGCGTGTGACATGGTTGAGACGCTTGGTGACGGAGGTGGTGGTGGTGGTGTTGGTGGTACATCCCCTGTTTGCTGGGCGGCAGGTGCCAACGTTCCTCCAGAGGCGGAGGAAGAGGCCGAGGCGGCAGCAGCAGAATAGGCCGAGGCGGCAGCAGCAGAAGAGGTAGCAGGGGGAGCCTGAGTGACTTCCTTGGTTTTAAGGTGTTTACTCCACTGCAGTTCATGCTTTGCATGCAGGTGCCTGGTCATGCAGGTTGTGCTCAGGTTCAGAACGTTAATGCCTCGCTTCAGGCTCTGATGGCACAGCGTGCAAACCACTCGGGTCTTGTCGTCAGCACATTGTTTGAAGAAGTGCCATGCCAGGGAACTCCTTGAAGCTGCCTTTGGGGTGCTCGGTCCCAGATGGCGGCGGTCAGTAGCAGGCGGAGTCTCTTGGCGGCGGGTGTTCTGCTTTTGCCCACTGCTCCCTCTTTTGCTACGCTGTTGGCTCGGTCTCACCACTGCCTCTTCCTCCGAACTGTGAAAGTCAGTGGCACGACCTTCATTCCATGTGGGGTCTAGGACCTCATCGTCCCCTGCATCGTCTTCCACCCAGTCTTGATCCCTGACCTCCTGTTCAGTCTGCACACTGCAGAAAGACGCAGCAGTTGGCACCTGTGTTTCGTCATCATCAGAGACATGCTGAGGTGGTATTCCCATGTCCTCATCATCAGGAAACATAAGTGGTTGTGCGTCAGTGCATTCTATGTCTTTCACCGCTGGGGAAGGGCTAGGTGGATGCCCTTGGGAAACCCTGCCAGCGGAGTCTTCAAACAGCATAAGAGACTGCTGCATAACTTGAGGCTGAGACAGTTTCCCTGGTATGCATGGGGGTGATGTGACAGACTGATGGGGTTGGTTTTCAGGCGCCATCTGTGCGCTTTCTGCAGAAGACTGGGTGGGAGATAATGTGAACGTGCTGGATCCACTGTCGGCCACCCAATTGACTAATGCCTGTACCTGCTCAGGCCTTACCATCCTTAGAACGGCATTGGGCCCCACCATATATCGCTGTAAATTCTGGCGGCTACTGGGACCTGAGGTAGTTGGTACACTAGGACGTGTGGATGTGGCAGAACGGCCACGTCCTCTCCCAGCACCAGAGGGTCCACTAACACCACCACGACCATGTCCACGTCCGCGTCCCTTACTAGATGTTTTTCTCATTGTTATGGTTCACCACAACAACAAATATATTATTTGGCCCAATGTATTGTATTCAAATTCAGCGGGATATAAATTTGAGGCCTAGTATTTAGGCGCTGGGTGACCGGTATGGATTTAGTGACAGAATTAGACTTGGAAATGCACAGAAGCGTGTGTGTGTGAAGTTATTCTGAATGACCCAATGTGCACCTTGAATATTATATACCCTTTTAGGGATAGATTTCAAATAGCTCTGATATAGCAGAAACCACTAAATTATGAAATTGCTAAATTGGGAATTGTACTTCAACCCAGAACAAAAAATGTGCTTTGACGGACACTAAATATCTTGCCCAGCAACAACAGTACAACGGTGGGTAACGAGAGATTTAGAGGGAATTAAATTTGAGGCCTAGTATTTAGGCGCTGGGTCACCGGTATGGATTTAGTGACAGAATTAGACTTGGAAATACACAGTAGCGGGTGTGTGTGAAGTTATTCTGAATGACCCTATGTGCACCTTCAATATTATATACCCTTTTAGGGATAGATTTCAAATAGCTCTGATATAGCAGAAACCACTAAATTATGAAATTGCTAAATTGGGAATTGTACTTCAACCCAGAACAAAAAATGTGCTTTGACGGACACTAAATATCTTGCCCAGCAACAACAGTACAGCGGTGGGTAACGAGAGATTTAGAGGGAATTAAATTTGAGGCCTAGTATTTAGGCGCTGGGTCACCGGTATGGATTTAGTGACAGAATTAGACTTGGAAATACACAGTAGCGGGTGTGTGTGAAGTTATTCTGAATGACCCTATGTGCACCTTCAATATTATATACCCTTTTTGGGATAGATTTCAAATAGCTCTGATATAGCAGGAACCACTAAATTATGAAATTGCTAAATTGGGAATTGTACTTCAACCCAGAACAAAAAATGTGCTTTGACGGGCACTAAATAACTTTCCCAGCTACAACAGGACAACGGTAACGAGAGATTTAGAGGGATTTAAATTTGAGGCCTAGTATTTAGGCGCTGGGTGACAGGTATGGGTTTAGTGACAGAATTAGACTTGGAAATACACAGTAGCGGGTGTGTGTGAAGTTATTCTGAATGACCCTATGTGCACCTTCAATATTATATACCCTTTTTGGGATAGATTTCAAATAGCTCTGATATAGCAGAAACCACTAAATTATGAAATTGCTAAATTGGGAATTGTACTTCAACCCAGAACAAAAAATGTGCTTTGACGGACACTAAATATCTTGCCCAGCAACAACAGTACAGCGGTGGGTAACGAGAGATTTAGAGGGAATTAAATTTGAGGCCTAGTATTTAGGCGCTGGGTCACCGGTATGGATTTAGTGACAGAATTAGACTTGGAAATACACAGTAGCGGGTGTGTGTGAAGTTATTCTGAATGACCCTATGTGCACCTTCAATATTATATACCCTTTTTGGGATAGATTTCAAATAGCTCTGATATAGCAGGAACCACTAAATTATGAAATTGCTAAATTGGGAATTGTACTTCAACCCAGAACAAAAATGTGCTTTGACGGGCACTAAATAACTTTCCCAGCTACAACAGGACAACGGTAACGAGAGATTTAGAGGGATTTAAATTTGAGGCCTAGTATTTAGGCGCTGGGTGACAGGTATGGGTTTAGTGACAGAATTAGACTTGGAAATACACAGTAGCGGGTGTGTGTGAAGTTATTCTGAATGACCCTATGTGCACCTTCAATATTATATACCCTTTTTGGGATAGATTTCAAATAGCTCTGATATAGCAGAAACCACTAAATTATGAAATTGCTAAATTGGGAATTGTACTTCAACCCAGAACAAAAAATGTGCTTTGACGGACACTAAATATCTTGCCCAGCAACAACAGTACAGCGGTGGGTAACGAGAGATTTAGAGGGAATTAAATTTGAGGCCTAGTATTTAGGCGCTGGGTCACCGGTATGGATTTAGTGACAGAATTAGACTTGGAAATACACAGTAGCGGGTGTGTGTGAAGTTACTCTGAATGACCCTATGTGCACCTTCAATATTATATACCCTTTTTGGGATAGATTTCAAAGAGCTCTGATATAGCAGGAACCACTAAATTATGAAATTGCTAAATTGGGAATTGTATTTCAACCCAGAACAAGAAATGTGCTTGAACGGACACTAAATAACTCGCCCAGCTACAGCACTAGGGACAGATTTAGCTGGATATAAATTTGAGGCCTAGTATTTAGGCGCTGGGTGACAGGTATGGGTTTAGTGACAGAATTAGACTTGGAAATACACAGTAGCGGGTGTGTGTGAAGTTATTCTGAATGACCCTATGTGCACCTTCAATATTATATACCCTTTTAGGGATAGATTTCAAATAGCTCTGATATAGCAGAAACCACTAAATTATGAAATTGCTAAATTGGGAATTGTACTTCAACCCAGAACAAAAAATGTGCTTTGACGGACACTAAATATCTTGCCCAGCAACAACAGTACAGCGGTGGGTAACGAGAGATTTAGAGGGAATTAAATTTGAGGCCTAGTATTTAGGCGCTGGGTCACCGGTATGGATTTAGTGACAGAATTAGACTTGGAAATACACAGTAGCGGGTGTGTGTGAAGTTATTCTGAATGACCCTATGTGCACCTTCAATATTATATACCCTTTTTGGGATAGATTTCAAATAGCTCTGATATAGCAGGAACCACTAAATTATGAAATTGCTAAATTGGGAATTGTACTTCAACCCAGAACAAAAAATGTGCTTTGACGGGCACTAAATAACTTTCCCAGCTACAACAGGACAACGGTAACGAGAGATTTAGAGGGATTTAAATTTGAGGCCTAGTATTTAGGCGCTGGGTGACAGGTATGGGTTTAGTGACAGAATTAGACTTGGAAATACACAGTAGCGGGTGTGTGTGAAGTTATTCTGAATGACCCTATGTGCACCTTCAATATTATATACCCTTTTTGGGATAGATTTCAAATAGCTCTGATATAGCAGAAACCACTAAATTATGAAATTGCTAAATTGGGAATTGTACTTCAACCCAGAACAAAAAATGTGCTTTGACGGACACTAAATATCTTGCCCAGCAACAACAGTACAGCGGTGGGTAACGAGAGATTTAGAGGGAATTAAATTTGAGGCCTAGTATTTAGGCGCTGGGTCACCGGTATGGATTTAGTGACAGAATTAGACTTGGAAATACACAGTAGCGGGTGTGTGTGAAGTTATTCTGAATGACCCTATGTGCACCTTCAATATTATATACCCTTTTTGGGATAGATTTCAAATAGCTCTGATATAGCAGGAACCACTAAATTATGAAATTGCTAAATTGGGAATTGTACTTCAACCCAGAACAAAAAATGTGCTTTGACGGGCACTAAATAACTTTCCCAGCTACAACAGGACAACGGTAACGAGAGATTTAGAGGGATTTAAATTTGAGGCCTAGTATTTAGGCGCTGGGTGACAGGTATGGGTTTAGTGACAGAATTAGACTTGGAAATACACAGTAGCGGGTGTGTGTGAAGTTATTCTGAATGACCCTATGTGCACCTTCAATATTATATACCCTTTTAGGGATAGATTTCAAATAGCTCTGATATAGCAGAAACCACTAAATTATGAAATTGCTAAATTGGGAATTGTACTTCAACCCAGAACAAAAAATGTGCTTTGACGGACACTAAATATCTTGCCCAGCAACAACAGTACAGCGGTGGGTAACGAGAGATTTAGAGGGAATTAAATTTGAGGCCTAGTATTTAGGCGCTGGGTCACCGGTATGGATTTAGTGACAGAATTAGACTTGGAAATACACAGTAGCGGGTGTGTGTGAAGTTACTCTGAATGACCCTATGTGCACCTTCAATATTATATACCCTTTTTGGGATAGATTTCAAAGAGCTCTGATATAGCAGGAACCACTAAATTATGAAATTGCTAAATTGGGAATTGTATTTCAACCCAGAACAAGAAATGTGCTTGAACGGACACTAAATAACTCGCCCAGCTACAGCACTAGGGACAGATTTAGCTGGATATAAATTTGAGGCCTAGTATTTAGGCGCTGGGTGACCGGTATGGATTTAGTGACAGAATTAGACTGGGATATGGCCAAAAAATGAACAGACTATTGCTGGTTAAATGCACTTGGTGTGACAGCTTCACCCTGATGTAGGCTTTAGCCAAAAAACAACCACACCATTGAGGGTTAAATGCACTTGGTGACAGGCGCAGCTTGCCCCTGATTTTGTATATGGCCAAAAAATGAACAGACTATTGCTGGTTAAATGCACTTGGTGTGACAGCTTCACCCTGATGTAGGCTTTAGCCAAAAAACAACCACACCATTGAGGGTTAAATGCACTTGGTGACAGGCGCAGCTTGCCCCTGATTTTGTATATGGCCAAAAAATGAACAGACTATTGCTGGTTAAATGCACTTGGTGTGACAGCTTCACCCTGATGTAGGCTTTAGCCAAAAAACAACCACACCATTGAGGGTTAAATGCACTTGGTGACAGGCGCAGCTTGCCCCTGATTTTGTATATGGCCAAAAAATGAACAGACTATTGCTGGTTAAATGCACTTGGTGTCACAGCTTCACCCTGATGTAGGCTTTAGCCAAAAAACAACCACACCATTGAGGGTTAAATGCACTTGGTCGCAGCTTGTGCTGGCGCACCACAAGACACAAAATGGCCGCCGATCACCCCAGAAAAATGAGACTGACAAACGGTCTGTGCAGCCTAAAAACAGTGAGCAATTGAGGATCAGCAGCTCAATGATCCACAGCTGCAGATCGATCAGTTAATCAAGTCCTTTGGAGGAGTTAATCTGCCTAATCTCGCCCTACTGTCGCAGCCGCAACCTCTCCCTACGCTAATCAGAGCAGAGTGACGGGCGGCGCTATGTGACTCCAGCTTAAATAGAGGCTGGGTCACATGGTGCTCTGGCCAATCACAGCCATGCCAATAGTAGGCATGGCTGTGATGGCCTCTTGGGGCAAGTAGTATGACGCTTGTTGATTGGCTGCTTTGCAGCCTTTCAAAAAGCGCCAAGAAAGCGTCACAAAAGCGCGAAGAAAGCGACGAACACCGAACCCGAACCCGGACTTTTACGAAAATGTCCGGGTTCGGGTCCGTGTCACGGACACCCCAAAATTCGGTACGAACCCGAACTATACAGTTCGGGTTCGCTCATCCCTATTGGTAAGTAACCAGGAGGATGTCTCCAGCAAGCATGGCTGAAGCACCCTCTCTGACTACTGCCTACAACTGAGGCTTTATAGGGCCAAGAGGCCACACCCAACAATCAGACACACCCCGTGACTCACACACACAGAAAGGGAGTTAACCCTTCCAATACCACAGAAGGGAAAACACAACTTAAAGGGCAAGTGTCAAAATCCCAGAACACACTGTGGCTGCTGCCGCAGGCAACGACATGGGTGGCAACCATGTCCTGGGAGTCAGCCCGAAGGCCGGGACACTGCCACCACATGTACACATCAACCAAACGTTGCCACGGACAGCGACAGTGAAGGGAAGATGTCAGTGCACACCAAACATCAAACAAAGTGCACACAGACATACGAAAGTGTATACAAACACGCACACAACTCCAAGGGGACCGCACACATAACTGTTGTCCGTGGCAACCGCACTTGAGGCTAACAACATTATGCCTCCAGCTGCGGTTGACACTACAACCCAAACCGCGGGCAACTGTATGCGGCTCCCAAGGAGTCACGGCCATAAACATGGTCGTGACATGTCATTAATGAAATGTTGAAAAACCGCAGGGGCATTGGTTAACCCAAAAAGCATGACCATATTTTCAAAATGACCCTCAGGGGTATTACAGGCCGTCTTCCATTCGTCCCCCTCCTTGATCCTTACAGATTATATGCCCCCCTCAAATCTGGCTTAGAGAACACCTTGGCTCAGACAATCTGATTGAACAAATCTGGGATCAAAGGAAGGGGGTAAGGGTCACGGACAGTAATACGATTAAGGCCCCATGCACACGGCCGTGTTTCACGGCCGTGTGCGTGCCGTGGAACCGCGGCCTGGATCTCTCCTGAGAGCAGGAGCGCACGGCGTCACTGGTTGCTATGACGCCGTGCGCTCCCTGCTGCCGCCGCAATACAGTAATACACTGGTATGATCTATACCAGTGTATTACTGTACTGTGCCGGCAGCAGGGAGCGCACGGCGTCATAGCAACCAGTGACGCCGTGCGCTCCTGCTCTCAGGAGGGATCCAGGCCGCGGTTCCACGGCCCGCACACGGCCGTGAAACACGGCCGTGTGCATGGGGCCTAAGCTCATGGAAATCCAGGCATGGCCTAAGAGTTCTGTCTTTTTTCTTAACAAAGAAAAACCCTGCTTCAACTGGGGATTTGGACTGTCTAATATGTCCCTTAGCCAAACTCTCGGTGATCTAATCTCGCATGGCTGCTCTTTCGTGTTCAGAAAGATTATACAACCGCGATTTGGGCAATTTAGCTCCTGGAATAAGGTTGATGGGGCAATCATACTCAAAATGTGGGGGTAACTTCTGGTCTCCACTTTCAGAGAATACATCAGCAAAATCAGAAATAAACGAAGGTACAACTTTGGTTGTGGTTACAACAGAAAGCTATGTGCTAAGACAGTTGTCTATGCAATAATCACTCTAATCAAGAATCTGTCTTGCTTGCCAATCGATGGTAGTATTATGTTTACTTAACCATGGTAAACCTAGCACCAACAGAGCAGGCAGACCCTCCAGCACAAAACACTAGATGGATTCTTGATGAAAATCACTCACTTTTAGGCCTCTTGCACACTGCCGTGTTTCACGGCCGTATGCGGGCCGTGGAACCGCGGCCTGGATCCCTCCTGAGAGCAGGAGCGCACGGCGTCACTAGTTGCTATGACGCCGTGCGCTCCCTGCTGCCGCCGCAATACAGTAATACACTGGTATGATCTATACCAGTGTATTACTGTACTGTGCCGGCAGCAGGGAGCGCACGGCGTCATAGCAACCAGTGACGCCGTGCGCTCCTGCTCTCAGGAGGGATCCAGGCCGCGGTTCCACGGCCCGCATACGGCCGTGAAACACGGCAGTGTGCAAGAGGCCTTAAACGGATGTCCTGCACAATTTGTGCTAAACATTTTTGAGTGAGTGGAGCGGAATCAATTGCAAACACCAAAATATTTTTGTCTAATGCACTTGCTGTCAAACCATGTATACGAACAAACTGACCATCAACTAGGTTAACCCCTGCCCCACTGTCAATAAACACCTCAATTCCCACAGTTTTGGAGTCTAGCGCCACCTTGGCAGACAGGAGAAATCGGGTACTACCGGTAAATGACCAAAGTAAATTCTCAGATTTCCCACTCACACCACCTAGTGTGAGATGAGGATTGGTGATGAGCGGCTTAGGCAATATTCGAATATTTCGCAAATTTTTGGCTGGATATTTGCCATAAATT